>NC_069503.1:397078540-397206040 GCF_027579735.1 Bombina bombina | reverse complement strand
CTGCTTTTTCAAAACTTGTAATACCAGTGCTATAGGGAGGTGAAATAACACCACTTTTGTGGCGGTCGTTAAAATCCCTATAGCGCTCAAAACTCGTAATCTAGCTGACTGTGTCTTAAAAAAAAATACAATGACCTTTATATTTAAGGGCCATTGTATCTTTCTTTCCTATGGCATAGAGAGTCCACGAAACATTCTAATTGCTAGTGGGATATTTACTTCTGGCCAGCAGGAGGCGGCAAAGAGCCCTTCCCTTACCCATAACCCCCAGTCATTCTCTTTGCCTTGATCACGGGAGGATGGCAAAGATGGTGTCTGAAGATTATAATCCTTTTAATGGGTACTTTTCCCTGCAAGTAAGGATTGGGGCTATGTTGTGTCTGTGTCAATCTCTTTTGTAAGAGTAGTGTTGGCTATTAGCAGTTAGAAGTTGGCGAGGTAGTCTTTGCTTAAACTTCTAACATTATTGCTACCCCTATTATAGAAAGTGAGAGTTGTTTACTCTGTTCTCTCTTTTCTATAGGTCCCTGGTAGATATGGTGAAGCTGCCACACTTTAGAAAACAGTTCCTGCCTGACAGAGCAGGATCCACAGGTAAGTGCTTTCTCTTCTAGGTTTGAAGGTTAAATCCTTGTGGAAAGTATTTAAATCTGTTTTAGGGGCACTGCTTTTATGTGAAAAGAGGCATCATTTTTTATTAGGGGCTCAGAAATGGGAGAGTGTATGAAGTGTTTGACAGGTGTTTGTTTTACTTCTTTCTTGTTGTAATCACTTTTCAGCTCAGCTTATTGGCCCAATCAGTTTTGCTGTGCTGCTGTTGGTTTTCGCGCCGTTTTTGTTTGGCGCAATTTAAAAAAAACAAAAGACTTTTATTGCGGTCACGTGATCACTCCTCTGCACTTTCCGGTTTTCAGCTTCTCTGTTCAGATCGGAGTTTTCCGCAGCGAATGTGGAGGCTGCATTTTCTTCTTTCTACAGTGGCAAGTTGATTTGGGGCTGTTCCGGTATCAATGAGGTGTTTTTTGCTACCTGGTGTGTCCGGTTTTCTGTGCTAGTGGGATAGCTACATCTGGAGGGGTAAGACCTCAGCAGAGCTGAGGGTTTAAAGTGCTTATTTTAGTTTTTTTGCTTCATATAAATAAACTTAATTTGGTATTTAAATGTTTTTGTGAACTGATACCCATTTATGGACACTAATACTGAAGTTGATTCATTTGAAAAATGCTTATTGTGTTTGGAGGCTAAGATAATTCCTCCTGCACAGTTTTGCTCTTCAAGTTTTAATTAAACTTTAAAGTTTAAAGATAAGATGTCTCTCCCTGAGCCTTCTGTCTCTTAGGATGGCAGATTAGGGGTTAATAACTTATGTAGGTGGCGGCGATGTTGGGGGCAGCAGATTAGTGGTATTTAGACTCAGGGTTTATGTTAGGGTGTTAGGGTTTTAGCTTTAAACATTATTTTCTTTTTCCCCATAGACATCAATGGGGCTGCGTTACGGAGCTTTTACGGAGCTTTCAGCGATCGCATGTGTTAAGCTTTTTTTTGCTGGCTCTCCCCCTTGATGTCTATGGGGAAATCGTGCACAAGCACGTCAAAGCAGCGCTTGTTTTCAGTGCAGTATGGAGCTCAACGCCACCATATCGCCTGCACAAGCCTGCTTTTTCAAAACTTGTAATACCAGTGCTATAGGGAGGTGAAATAACACCACTTTTGTGGCGGTCGTTAAAATCCCTATAGCGCTCAAAACTCGTAATCTAGCTGACTGTGTCTTAAAAAAAAATACAATGACCTTTATATTTAAGGGCCATTGTATCTTTCTTTCCTATGGCATAGAGAGTCCACGAAACATTCTAATTGCTAGTGGGATATTTACTTCTGGCCAGCAGGAGGCGGCAAAGAGCCCTTCCCTTACCCATAACCCCCAGTCATTCTCTTTGCCTTGATCACGGGAGGAAGGCAAAGATGGTGTCTGAAGATTATAATCCTTTTAATGGGTACTTTTCCCTGCAAGTAAGGATTGGGGCTATGTTGTGTCCGTGTCAATCTCTTTTGTAAGAGTAGTGTTGGCTATTAGCAGTTAGAAGTTGGCGAGGTAGTCTTTGCTTAAACTTCTAACATTATTGCTACCCCTATTATAGAAAGTGAGAGTTGTTTACTCTGTTCTCTCTTTTCTATAGGTCCCTGGTAGATATGGTGAAGCTGCCACACTTTAGAAAACAGTTCCTGCCTGACAGAGCAGGATCCACAGGTAAGTGCTTTCTCTTCTAGGTTTGAAGGTTAAATCCTTGTGGAAAGTATTTAAATCTGTTTTAGGGGCACTGCTTTTATGTGAAAAGAGGCATCATTTTTTATTAGGGGCTCAGAAATGGGAGAGTGTATGAAGTGTTTGACAGGTGTTTGTTTTACTTCTTTCTTGTTGTAATCACTTTTCAGCTCAGCTTATTGGCCCAATCAGTTTTGCTGTGCTGCTGTTGGTTTTCGCGCCGTTTTTGTTTGGCGCAATTTAAAAAAAACAAAAGACTTTTATTGCGGTCACGTGATCACTCCTCTGCACTTTCCGGTTTTCAGCTTCTCTGTTCAGATCGGAGTTTTCCGCAGCGAATGTGGAGGCTGCATTTTCTTCTTTCTACAGTGGCAAGTTGATTTGGGGCTGTTCCGGTATCAATGAGGTGTTTTTTGCTACCTGGTGTGTCCGGTTTTCTGTGCTAGTGGGATAGCTACATCTGGAGGGGTAAGACCTCAGCAGAGCTGAGGGTTTAAAGTGCTTATTTTAGTTTTTTTGCTTCATATAAATAAACTTAATTTGGTATTTAAATGTTTTTGTGAACTGATACCCATTTATGGACACTAATACTGAAGTTGATTCATTTGAAAAATGCTTATTGTGTTTGGAGGCTAAGATAATTCCTCCTGCACAGTTTTGCTCTTCAAGTTTTAATTAAACTTTAAAGTTTAAAGATAAGATGTCTCTCCCTGAGCCTTCTGTCTCTTAGGATAGTGTTATCCTAGCTACGCCTCAGCTTTCCCCTCAAGCTTCCCAAGCTTCACATACACTGCGTAGATTACTTCTGCTGTTTCTGCAGCTTCATCAGCCTTTCCAAAGGTTTCTGGTAAATGAAAGAGGAAATCTAAACATATTGATGTTAGTAAGGCTGACTCCGCTAAAGCTGCGTTAGTCAGTTTGTCTCTATTATCTGCAGAGGATGATTCTTCAGTGACTTCTGAGGGGGAATTGTCCGATTCTGCAGATTCAGAGGAGATAAATTTCAGATTTAAGTTAGAACACCTTTGAGTTTTTTTGAAGGAGGTTCTTGCTACTTTGGAAGAATCTGAATCTGCTATGGAAAAAAACAAAGAGGTCTAGTAAGCTTAATAGGGTATATGATGTACCCTCATCTGTGGAAGTATTTCCAGTTCCAGACTGTATGACATATATTATAACTCAGGAATGGGATAAACCAGGGATTCCTTTTTCCCCACCCCCTGTTTTTAAAAAGATGTTTCCTGTTGCTGACTCTATTCGTGACTCGTGGCGCATGGTGCCCAAGGTAGAGGGAACTATTTCTACTCTGGCTAAGAGAACTACTATTCCTATTGAAGATAGTTGTTCTTTCTAGGATCCCATCGATAAGAAGCTTGAGGCTTTTTTGAAGAGGATGTACATTCATCAGGGATTGCAGTGGCAACCTGTTACTAGTATTGCTACAGTTGCGGGGGCAGCATTTTATTGGTGCGATAATTTATCTAATCTTATCCTTGAAGAAACTACTATAGAGGAGATCCAAGACAGGATCAAGGCTCTCAAGCTTGCAAATACCTTTATTTGTGATGCCAACATGCAAGTTCTTAAGTTGGGTGCTAATATTTCTGGTTTTACTGTTTTAGCTCGCAGAGCTCTCTGGTTAAAATCTTGGTCTGCAGATGTTACATCCAAATCCAAGCTTTTATTTCTGCCTTATAAGGGTAAAACCTTGTTTGGACCAGGTCTGGCAGAAATTATTTTTGACATTTGCTCAGGATTAAAAGAATAGACCTAAGGGTCACCAGAATTCTAATTTTCGTTCCTTTCATAACTTTAAGGGTCAGAAGTCTTCCACTTCCAAGTCGGATCAATCCAAGTCTTCTTGGATGTCCGGTCAGCCTTGGAATAGGGGGAAGCAAGCTAAGAAGCCTTCCGTTGATTCTAAATCAACATGAAGGGGCCGCCCCCCCAATCCTGTAGTGGATCAAGTGGGGGGCAGGCTTTCTTTTTTTCAGCAGGCTTAGATACGCAATGTTCCAAATCCTTGGGCCATAGCTATAGAGTCCCATGGTTACAGAATAGGATTTGTCCTCCCAGGGGCAGGTTCCACCTGTCAAGGTTATCTGAAAATCAGATAAAGAGAGAGGCCTTCTTAAACTGCGTAAAGGATCTATCATCCCTGGGAGTGATTGTTCCAGTTTCTCTAGAGGAACAGGGTCTAGGATTCTATTTAAATCTATTTGTAGTTCCCAAGAAGGAGGGCACTTTTCGTCCCATTCTGGACTTAAAGTGTCTCAATCAATTCCTTAGGGTTCCGTCCTTCAAGATGGAGACCATCCGTTCTATTCTTCCTTTGGTCCAAAAGGGTCAGTTCATGACGACCATAGATCTAAAGGACGCGTTTCTTCATGTTCCTCTTCACAGGGATCATTACCAGTATCTAAGGTTTGCCTTCCTGGACAAACATGTCCAGTTAGTTGCCCTTCCTTTTGACCTTGCTACAGCTCCCAGAATTTTTACAAAGGTAAATGTGGTGAGGTCCCGGGGTATTGCTGTGGCGCCTTATCTAGATGACATTCTAGTTCAAGCGCCATCTTTTCATCTAGCAAGGTCTCATACCAAGATGTTGTTGTCTATTCTACATTCCCACAGGTGGAAAGTGAATCTGGGAAAGAGCTCCCTTGTTCCAGATACAAGGGTTTGTTTCTTGGGAACACAAATAGATTCCCTGTCCATGAAGATTTTTCTGTCAGACGTCGGAAAATCCAAGCTTCATGTTTCTTGCCTGTCTCTCCAGTCGGCTATTCGTCCATCTTGGGGCTCAATGTATGGAGGTGATTGGACTGATTGTTGCTTCCATGGTCATTATTTCTTTTGCTTGGTTCCATCGGAGACCTCTGCAGCTGTGCATGCTCAGTTAATGGAACAGGGACCACTCAGATCTCTTGCAGAAGATAAGTTTGGATTCCCTAACAAGAGTCTCACTCTCATGGTTGGTTTCACATGACCATCTGTCTCGGGGCACATGCTTCCTGAGGCCTTCCTGGGTGATTGTGACCTCGGATGCCAGCTTGTTAGGCTGGGGAGCAGTTTGGGGTTTCTTAAAGACACAGGGCCTGTGGACTCCAGAGGAGTCTTCTCTTCCAATAAATATCTTGGAGTTGAGAGCAATTTTCTATGCTTTAATAGCTTGGACTTAACTAGCTTTGGTCCTATTTTTTAGATTTCACTCAGACAACATCACCTTGGTTGCCTGCATCAATCACCAGGGAGGAACTCGGAATTCCTTGGCAATGAAGGAGGTCTCTCGCATTCTCCAGTGGTAGGAGTCTCACGATTGCCATCTCTCTGCCATCCACATACCAGGGGTGGACAACTGGGAGGCGGATTTTCTAAGCAGGCAGACTTCATCCCAGAGAGTGGGCTCTCCACCCAGAGGTTTTCACAATGATAACTCTCAGGTGGGGGGTTCTGGAGTTGGATCTGATGGCGTCTATTCAAAATACCAAGCTTCCAAAGTACAGTTCAAGGTCAAGAGATTCTCAAGCCGTTCTGGTAGATGCTCTAGCGGTTCCTTGGAGCTTCAACGTAGCATAACTCTTTCCTCCATTTGCATTGCTTCCACGAGTAATTGCTCGCATCAAAAAGGAGAGAGCTTCTGTGATTCTAATAGCTCCTACATGGGCTCACAGGATCTGGTTCGCGGATCTGATGATGATGTCATCTTTTCTGCCATGGAGGTTTCCTGCAGGAAGGATCTTCTACTTCAGGGTCCCTTTCTTCATCCAAATCTGGTTTCTCTGAAGCTGACTGCTTTGAGATTGAACGTCTAAATTTGGCTAGATGTGGCTTCTCTGAGAAAGTCATAGATAATATGCTTTAGGCTCGTAAACCGGTTACTCGCAGAATTTACCATAGGGTATGGTTTAAATACCGTCAGTGTGATTCAAAAGTTTTTTTCTTGGAACAAAGTAAGGGTTCCTCGAATTTTGGCATTCCTTCATGAGGGCCTTGAGATGGGTTTGTCAGTCAATACTTTGAAGGGTCAGATTTCTGCTCTCTCTATTCTTCTGTATAAACGTCTGGAAGTTCTGTTTTTTGTTCAAGCCTTAGTCAGAATCAGGCCTGTGTTTAAATCTGTTGCTCCTCCTTGGAGTCTTAACCTTGTTCTTAGAGTTTTGCAGCAGGCTCTGTTTGAGCCGATGCATTCTGTTAGTATTAAATTACTATCTTGGAAGGTTTTGTTTCTTCTTGCTATTTCTTCTGCTCGCAGAGTTTTCGAACTTTTAACTCTACAGTGTGATTCCCCTTACCTTATTTTTCATCCTGATAAGGCGGTCCTTCGTACTAAGCTGTGGTTTCTCCCTAAGGTAGTGTCAGATCATAATATTAATCAAGAAATAGTTGTTCCTTCTTTTTGTCCTAGCCCTTCTTCCCAGTCTTTTGCATAATTTGGATGTTGTACGTGCTATTAAATTTTATATTCAAGTAACTAAAGATTTTCAGCAGACTTCTGCCCTGGTTGTTGTTTTCTCTGTTTAAGCATAGGGGTCAGAAGGCTACTTCTACCTCTCTTTCTTACTGGTTGAGAAGTGTTATCCGGTAAGTTTATGAGACAGCTGGACAGCTGCCTCCTGAGAGTATTACGGCTCATTCCACTAGAGCTGTTTCATCTTCATAGGCTTTCAAAAATGAAGCTTCTGTGGAGCAAATCTGTGAGGTGGCCACTTGGTCCTCTTTACATCCTTTTTCCAAATTATACAAATGTGATACTTTTGCCTCAGCTGAAGCTTCTTTTCGGAGAAAGGTTCTTCATGCGGTGGTGCCTTCAGTTTAGGTCCACCTGTCTTGTTCTCACTCCCTATTCATTCTGTGTTCTCTAGCTTAGGTATTGGTTGCCACTAGTAATTAGAATGTTTTGTGGACTCTCTATGCCATAGGAAAGAAAACAAAATGTATGCTTACCTGATAATTTTCTTTCTTTCATGACCCACCCTTGTTAAAAATTCAGACGACAGTTTTTTTTTACAAACCTCAGGCACCTCTATATCCTTGTGTTACTTCTTTTTCCATTCCCTTCAGCCGAATGACTGGGGGTTATGGGTAAGGGAAGTTATACTTAACAGCTTTGCTGGGGTATTCTTTGCCGCCTCCTGCTGGCCAGGATTGAATATCCCACTAGTAATTAGAATGCTTCGCGGACTATCTATGCCCGGAAAGAAATACATTTATCAGGTAAGCATACATTTTGTTTTTACTATTTTTTTTTTTATCTAAAGTGATAAAAACTGGTTTGTAAAATTATGCACATTGTACATTGCTTCAAGTACATTGTAAAAATAGCTACATATTTTTTAAAAGTGTTTTAAACTAGTAATTGCATTTTCTTATCAACTTTATTGAGGATAATTTCTAAAGCAATTGTGAAAATTACATGTAGGTCATAGAAGGACTGTTGCCTACATAGAAACATAGCAAACAAAGCTGAAAGAAGATAAACGTCTATTAAGTTTATGATTGCAGATTCTCATTCAGTGCCTGCTGGCAGCTGCTAGGCAGTGAACCAGTCATTGTGCTACAAACAGCCAAGGTAGGTACATATATGTTATATACTATGTTATATAATAATACAGACACATTCACCATCAATAATGCCTGTTCCAATCCATTAGAAAAACAATGGAAACCTCAGATATTATGTAGTTTTCTATATTTAGGCCTAGGCCTGTGCCTAGAGTAGGATTTTGAGACATCAGCAGTTGTTGAGGAGTAGTTCTATGGTCATAGGCAGGGGTGTAACTAGGCCCCATTGGGCCTCATGTTAAACGGATAGAAAAGTCAAAATTAAACTTGCATGATTCAGATAGAGCATGTCATTAAAAAATCAAACAAACCTTTAAATTCACTTATCATCTATTTTCAAATGTGCTTTGTTCTCTTCGTATCCCTTGTTGAACATGAATACGCACATATCCTACACTAGTGGGAGCTAGCTGCTAATTGGTGCCTGCACACATTTGTCTCTTGTGATTGGCTAACTAGATATGTTCAACTATCTGCCAGTAGTGCAATGTTGCTCATTCAGCGAAGGATAACAAGAGAATGAAGCAAATTTGAAAATGGAATGAAAATTGGAAAGTTTTTAAATTTTCTATGTTCTATCCAAATCATAAAATAACATTTTGGTGTTTCCTGTCCCTTTAAAGTCTGTGGCAGGGCTCTCCCATCATTTCAGCAGCACATCTTCCAAAGCACCACTTAATAGTTAACACCACAAAAGACTGAAAATTGTACAGCATAAATCAGATACTAAAGCTGCAAGGCTGATTTTAAATGATACTAAGTCAGGGGCTGACTGAGAAGCCAGGCAAATAGCACCTGGGCCGAGGGCCCATCATGTAGGGGGCCCACAAATGGCATCTCCAGGTCTCCTGATGTGCTGCTTAAGCTGGGGCTGAAAGCTGCTATCAGTAACTAAGCAGTTAAGTGTGGGTTTAGTGGGGGCCCTTGTGTCTGGATGTGGGGGTTTTTGTTTGGGGGGCCCTAGAGTGTGGGGGGTCTTGTCAAGAGTCAATCGCTGTAAGGGCCATGGAGTGTGGGGTCTGGCCCTGGAGGTTGGGGGCCCTGTCTCAGACCCTTGACATTGGGGGCCCTGGTGGGGGTAGGGATTTTTCTATGTTAATTTGCATACATTTGAATACATTTGGGTTAGTGTGAGACAGTGGGGGCCCTTCCCTAATTTTTGCACGGGGTCCTTTGGTCTCAGTCCGCCCCTGTAAGAAGTAATACTTCTTCATGCACACACTTGCACCCAACTTGACTTTGTCATTAGACTGATAAAAGTGTGCTCCATTTTTTTCACTTGACACATATTTAACAATAGTCTGTACTGCATGTGTTATCATTGCATGGTCTGTATAGTTCTGTCTATACCACAGTCAGCACATGCAGACATCTGGAAAGGGAGAGACTCATTTTTGAAAAGACAGGACAATATAACATTAACAAGAAACAGAAATGATGTTTACATATCCAGGAGAATGATATCCTATCAAAAGTGAGAGCCAAAAAAAAGTTCAGTGTCTGCGTTAAGGAATTCAGTATACTTGTCCTGTATCCAAGGTCACCAGGAAACAGCTGGGGGCTTCAAAATAAAACATTGCCTTCCACTGCTGCATTCGGGATAAAACAAAAGGGTGCTGAAATCAAGACCACGAGGATTCATAAACAAATATTAAACTCTTTTCCATTCCTTAGCATGGTGCATAAATCAAATGAGATTTCTCACTGTAAAGAATAAACATGTTCATGATTTGTATGCTGTGATATGATTATTCATGTTTATCTTCTTAGCCTATGTTTTCATTAACTAATTTGAGAGCTTAAAAGGAAAGCAATAAAGATAATGATAAAACTGAAATGTATATTAGGTCCAAAAAGCATTTGGTTACCCCAACATAAATTCTTTCTATCTGGCTACCGTACTTAAAGGGATATTGAACCCAAATGTTTCATGATTCAGATAGAGGGGCCAATTTATCAAGTGTCTGGACATGATCCGCTGTAGCGAATCATGTCCGCCAGATATGATAAATGCAGACAGCATACGCTGTCTGCATTTATCATCGCACAAGCAGTTCTGGTAAACTGTGTGTGCAATGCCGCCCCCTGCAGATTCACCAATCGTCCGCTAGTAGGGGGTGTCAATGAACCCGATTGTATGAGATTGGGCGGATTGATGTCCACCGCCTCAGAGGAGGCGTACGAGTTAAAGGGACACTCAGGTCAAATTAAATTTTTATGATTCAGATACAGCATGTAATTTTAAACAACTTTCCAATTTACTTCCATTAAAAAAATGTGCACATTCTTTTATATTTACACTTTTTGAGTCACCAGCTCCTACTGAGCATGTGCAAGAATTCATAGACTATACGTATATACATTTGTGATTGGCTGATTGCTATCACATGGTACAGGGGGAGTGGAAATATACATAACTTTGAAATTTGTTAGAAAAAAAATCTACTACTTGTTTGAAATTCAGAGTAAATGCTATTGTATTGTCTTGTTATCTTGCATTTGTTGATTATGCAAATCTACTGTGTTGACTGGTCCTTTAAGGAGCAGCGGTCTTAAGACCGCTGCTTCTTAACTACTGTTTCCGGCAAGCCTGAAGGCTCGCTCAGAAACAGGGGTATATGGCCCCATTCGGGCTGTGATAAATTGGCCCCAGAGCATACAATTTTAAGCAACTTTCTAGTTTACTCCTATTATCAATTTTTCTTTGTTCTCTTAGTATCTTTATTTGAAAAAGCAGGAATGTAAGCTTAAGAGCCAGCCCATCTTTGGTTCAGCACCTGGGTAGCGCTTGCTTATTGTTGACTAAATGCAGCCACCAATTAACAAGTGCTATACAGGGTGCAGAACCAAAGATGAGCTGGCTCGTAAGTTTACATTCCTGCTTTTTCAAATAAAGATACTAAGAGAACAAAGAAAAATTGATAATAGGAGTAAATTAGATAGTTGCTTAAAATTGCATGCTCTATCTGTATCATGAAATAAAAAAAATAGGTTTAGTATCCCTTTAAGTTAAAGGGATAGAAAAGTCAACATTCAAATGTGCATGTGTTAATTTCAAAACTGCTTCTAATAAAGGTTTAAGGGGCCTATTTAAAAACGTGCGAGTGAACATGATCCGATATTGCGGATCATGTCCGCCGCACATTGATAAATGCCGACAGCATACGCTCTCTGCATTTATCATTGCACCAGCAGTTCTTGTGAACCACTGGTTCAATACCGCCCCCTGCAGATTCGCAGCCAATCGGCCGCTAGCAGGGGGTGTCAATCAACCCGATCGTATTGGATCGGGTTGATTTCCGGCGATGTCTGTCCGCCACCTCAGAGCAGGCGGACAGTTTATGGAGCAGCGATCTTTAGACCGCTGCTTCATAACTTGTGTTACAGAGCTTGATAAATAGGCCCCTAACTGTTTTTCAGCAGCCTGTGCACCAGTATTCAAACACTTCACCTTCTTAGAGAATCAACAATGGTTGTATAACACAAATAAAGACAGGCGCAATACCCAACATCAGCAGCTCTCTGAGCTTGAATACTGGTGCATGGGCCCTAACAGCATATGTGTATGCTGCTGAATAATACTGATAACTGTTAATGGCAGAATTTATATTGCAGACATACTTCTATTTAAAATTTAAATTACCCATGCACATTTCAATTTTGACTCATCTAGCCCTTTAACCCCTTCACTACCAGGACTTTTAGAGAAGAACTTGCCCAAAATACCAGATCATTTTTAGCATTTTTTTATCACTCCATATAAACAGAAATAGAGCCGAGTTTTTTTTATTTACCTGTCAAAACTATATACATTTGTTTTAATTAAACAACCCAAGGTATTGATCAAGGCCCATTTTGGTATATTTCATGCCACCCTTCACCGCCAAATGCGATTAAATAAAAAAACACTCAGCGAGATTACGAGTTTTGCAGTAACAGGGGTGCGGTGCTACCGTGCAGTTTATTGTCACAGCTCACTTACATACAGCGCTGGTATTACGGGTTTTTACAAACCCGGCGTTAAAACGCAAGAAGTGAGCGTAGAGCAAAATTTTGCTCCACACTTCACTCCAATACCAGCGCTGCTTAAGTCAGCGGTGAGTTGGTCGTACGTGCTCGTGCACGATTTTTCCATAGAAATCAACGGGGAGAGCAGACTGAGAAAAAGTCTAACACCTGCAAAAAAGCAGCGTAAATATAAGTAACGCAGCCCCATTGATTCCTATGGGGAAATAAAATTTATGTTTACACCTAACACCTTAACATAAGCCCAGAGTCTAAACACCCCTAATCTTACACTTATTAACCCCTAATCTTCTGCCTCGACATCGACGACACCTACATTATACTTATTAACCCCTAATCTGCCGCCCCAACATCGCCACCACTATAATAAACATATTAACCCCTAAACCGCCACACTCCCGCCTCACAAACATTAGTTAAATATTATTAACCCCTAATCTGCCGTCCCTAACATTGCTGTCACCTGCATCAGTGTTTTTCAACCAGTGTGCCGTGGCACACTAGTGTGCCGTGAGAGATCCTCAGGTGTGCCGCGGCAGACTGACAACAGTGCGGGGGTGTCCCTCTTTCAAATTTTGAAATATTGGTAGGTATGTGACAGGCTCATCAGGCATCATTTACAACCATGACATTGACATTCATTCACAGACAATCATTATGATTGTTTGTAAAAGAATGTCAATATGTCATGTATAGTATGTATTAGGCTATGTGTGATTTTGTAAAATTTTGGGATGGTGGTGTGCCGCAGGATTTTTTAATGTAAAAAAGTGTGCCACGGCAAAACAAAGGTTGCAAATCACTGACCTACATTATACTTATTAACCCCTAATTTTCCGCTCTGGACATCGCCGCAACCTACATTATATTTATTAACCCCTAATCTGCTGCCCCCAACATCCCCGCTACCTACCTACATTTATTAACCCCTAATCTGCCGTTCCCAACGTCGCCGCCACTATATTAAATGTATTAACCCCTAAACCTAAGTCTAACCCTTACCCTAACACCCCCTAATTGAAATATAATTTAAATAAATCTAAATAAAATTACTTTCATTAACTACCTTATTCCTATTTAAAACTAAATACTTACCAATAAAATAAACCTTAAGCTAGTTACAATATAACTAATAGTTACATTGTAGCTAGCTTCGGGTTTATTTTTATTTTACAGGCAAGTTTGTATTTATTTTAACTAGGTAGAATAGTTACTAAATAGTTATTAACTATTTAATAACTACCTAGCTAAAATAAAGACAAATTTACCTGTAAAATAAAACCTAACCTATGTTACACTAACACCTAACACTACACTACAATTAAATAAATTAAATAAATTAAATAAATTAAATACAATTAAATACATTAAATTAGCTAAATCACAAAAAAAACACTAAATTACAGAAAATAAAAAACAAATTACAGATCTTTAAACTAATTACACCTAATCTAAAAGCCCTAGCAAAATAAAAAAGCCCCCCCCCCAAATAAAAAAAAACCCCTAGCCTAAACTAAACTATCAATAGCCCTTAAAAGGGCCTTTTGCTGGGCATTGCCCCAAAGAAATCAGCTCTTTTACCTGTAAAAAAAATTACAAACAACCCCCCCAACAGTAAAACCCACCACCCACACAACCAACCCCCCAAATAAAATACTAACTAATAAAACCTAAGCTCCCCATTGCCCTGAAAAGGGCATTTGGATGGGCATTGCCCTTAAAAGGGCAGTTAGCTCTTTTGCGGCCCAAAGCCCTAACCTTATTTTACAGGTCAATTTGTCTTTATTTTAGCTAGGTAGTTATTAAATAGTTAATAACTATTTAATAACTATTCTACCTACTTAAAATAAATACAAACTTGCCTGTATAATAAAAATAAACCCTAAGCTAGATAAAATGTAACTATTAGTTATATTGTAGCTAGCTTAGGGTTTATTTTATAGGTAAGTATTTAGTTTTAAATAGGAATAATTTAGGTAATGATATTAATTTTATTTAGATTTATTGTAATTATATTTAAGTTAGGGGGTGTTAGGTTTAGACTTAGATTTAGGAGTTAATACATTTAATATAGTGGTGGCGACGTTGTGGACGGCAGATTAGAGGTTAATAAGTATAATGTAGGAGGCGGCGATGTTAGGGGTGGCAGATTAGGGGTTAATAATATTTAACTAGTGTTTGCAAGGCGGGAGTGCGGCTGTTTAGGGGTTAATATGTCTATTATAGTGGCGGCGATGTCCGGAGCGGCAGATTAGGGGTTAAAATTTTATTATAGTGTTTGTGATGCAGGAGGGCCTCGGTTTAAGGGTTAATAGGTAGTTTATGGGTGTTAGTGTACTTTTTAACACTTTAGTTATGAGTTTTATGCTACGACATTGTATCATAAAACTCATAACTACTGACTTTAGAATGCGTTCGGAATCTTGGAGGTAGAGGGTGTAACGCTCTCTTTTTGGCCTCCCAGGACAGACTCTTAATACCGGCGCTATGGAAGTCTCATAGAAAAAAGAATTTACTAACTTTACGTAAGTCGTTTTGCGGTAAGGCCAAAAAAGTGTGCGGTGCCCCTATACCTGCAAGACTCGTAATAGCAGCGGGCATAAAAAAAGCAGCATTAGGACCTGTTAACACTGCTTTTTTACCTTATCGCAAAACTCGTAATCTAGCCGACTGTTAACAGTTTCACAAACTTTGGGTTTCTCACAGAAATTATTTACATACAGCTTGTGCAACTATGGCACAAATGATTTTAAAAGCTTCTCTGAGATCCTCTTTGTTCAGAAATGGCAGACATACATGTCTTTGCTATGGCCACTAATTTCAGCTGCGCACCACACTTATATTATTCCCGGCAGTGAAGGGGTTAAAACGGTAGCTTGTAAGGTTAATTTTAGCATTAGTGTAGAGATTACCATCCCACTTGACACTTCTCTCCCCCTGATCCCTACCTGAACCCTCCCAAACAGCTCTCTTCCCTACTTCACCCCCCACTGGTCCCCACCATCTTTGGTACTGGCAGACAGTATGCCAATATGAAGATTTAAGGCAATTTCTTTCTATTTGCTGCAGTGTAGGATCCCCCTTACCCTCCAACCTCCCTGATCCCTCCCAAACAGCTATCTAACCCTACCCCTTCTAGTGTTGTCCATCTTAGGTACTGGCACCTGTCTGCCAGTATCTATAAAACACTTTTTTTGAAAATAATTTTCTGTAGTGTAGTGGGTCTCCCACGTTCATTAGTTAGGGATCCCCCACCTTTTTTTGTAGTTTATCTCACCATCCCTCCCTCTCCATGTATATATTTTTTCCACAGTGTAGGGCCCTCCCACTCCCTCTCCCTCCACTGCTGGACCACCCACCAGCCTCCGGAATTCCCTCTCACACCTCCCGCCGGCACCAGCAGATGATCGTTACAGACGGTGAAACACACAGTGTCACCGTTTGTAATGATCTGGCATCTGCCTTCAAATGGAACCAGAGCACCGGTTCCATATGCAGATAGATGCCATGAGCTCAGGAACTCCAGCTCTTGGCTGTAACTTAAAGGTCCAGTAAACACAGTAGATTTGCATAATCAACAAATGCATGATAAGAATACAATGCAATAGCACTTAGTCTGAACTTTAAATTAATAGTAAATTTTTGTTAAATAAATTGAAAAGTTATGTCTATATCCACTCCCCCTGTACCATGTGACAGCCATCAGCCAATCACAAATGCATATACATATATGCTGTGAACTCTTGCACATGCTCAGTAGGAGTTGGTGACTCAAAAGGTGTAAATATAAAAAGACTGTGCACATTTTGTTAATGGAAGTAAATTGGAAAGTTGTTTAAAATTGCATGCATATCTGAATCATGAAAGTTTAGTTTTTACTTTCAGTGTCCCTTTAACAGCCGAGACTGATAGAGCTTCCTGCAGGTCTGATGTATATACGTTGTTCGGTAAGATTTGCAAAGTATCGCACAATGTATATATACGTCGCAATAGGTTAAGGGGTTAATAGAAAAATGAATGAAGACATTTAAACAACATTAAACACCTCTTGCTTTTGTGTAAAAAGTGTGCTTAGTCTCATACTCCCTAATGATTCCAAAATGAAAATTCTGTATCCTGCTCTTGCAAATCAAACTTCTTGTTTAGGAAATTTGTAGCATTTTTAAAATCTGGGTAATAGATTTGCTCTCAGGGAACGTGGGACAAAGCTTAAGTTTCACACACAAATGTTCCTTTAATTGAAAAGCAATGGGCTAGGTTACAAGTGGAGTGAATTCCACAGTGCAATGTGCATTATTGTGGCTGAAACTTTTTAGCACCCCTATACTTTTAATGAATATTGCAGGGAATGCTAGTAGCAAGCTCAATGCGCTTGTATTACAAGTGGTGAGTTTAATGTTGCACTTGAGCACTATCCAAAATAGCAATAATAATAATAATAATAATGATTTACTTCAGGTCTTAAAAAGTGCTAAATTTGTTATATTGAGGACAAATTGCACATTAAAGGTTATGCATTCTCATTGTTTGATTTGTTCATACGTAAAATATCACATTTATGTTCAATAGGGTTAAACTGTCATCCCATTGGGGGTTAAATTGTAATGCCTCATTTTTACAGATGTTTTTCTGTTATCTGATTAAGTATCCAAAACTAGAAAACCAAAAATCAATTAAACAATCTTGAATATATTAGCACCACCATTGAAGACTCTCTTGTTGATTAAAACACTGGAAAATTGTTAGGGGGAGCTATCGGCTCTACACATATCTAAGGGAATCGTTTATAGGAATATCATTATCTTTGCACTGAGGTTGGGGGGGTAAACTAAGGTATAAAGAGAGGAGAGTAGCAGGGGAGGGGGAGCCCAAGAGGAGGGGAGGGGAACCAGTGAGAACAGGTCAGCGCTACAGGTTTAAGACATTTTCTTGTCTATAATCTATTGGTCATGAGGGCCTCCCAGGGTTCCTAAATAAGGCAAAAGTTGTTAACCTGTCATCTGTCTCTGAAGACATAGTCTTCCATGGATTTTATATAGTTTATGCAGTTTACTGCGCCCTATCATTTAGGGGGTTGTTCTTTTTTTCAGTTCCTCGCGATTAACAATTTAGTTGAGGTGAGGATGTATAGCAGTAGGTATTGCTTAGATGCAGGGAGTTTCTCTATTCCTAGATGGAGTATTGCTAGGGCTGGGTTTGACACTTCCAGGAGATCTAGGTCAGCACAAACTGTCCTGACCCTTGACCAATATCTACTCAATTTCGGACATGACCACCAAATATGGAGGGGGGTTCCCAGCTCTCCACACCCCCTCCAGCATAGAGGAGAGTGCACGGGGAAGAGTTTCTGTAGTTCTGTGGGTATTAAGTGCCATCTGCTTATGAGCTTAAAGTAAAATTCATATAATGTGACACAATTAATTGCCATTTTAGTCTGGCTGAAAGCTTTAGCTCAGTCCACTGGTGAATAAGTCTGCTGTAGTTCTTTTTCCCAGGCCTCCATATGTACCGTTTTAAGAGGAATCAGATCTTCTAGTAAGCATTTGTAGTGTGTTGAGAGTGGTTTGTAAAGTCTGAGATTAGTCGTCCATCTGGTCTCCCAAGGAGTAGGGTTATGTAGACTATCCGCTAGGAAGCCCCAAGATTTCATCAAAGATCTTACCTTAAGCAGGTCAAACTTGAATTTGGGGGCCAGTGTCGGAAGGGTGAGCATGTCTGAGTGTGGACGTAATTTACTATCAGAATAAAAGTCTTGTAGACAGGTTATTTCAGTCTTTGTCCAACTATTGATATATGTGTTGGGGAGTCAATGTAGCAGTCCATTTATAGAATGCATAGGGGAGGGGTGAGGAACAATTAATTTATTATGTCGTAGTTTGAACCAGGTCAGTTGGCATCCCTTTATTATGTCATTGGCATTGTGTATTTTGTTCTGTTGGTGAGGGGAAAGCCAGAGAATATCTGCTAAATCAACATAGGCAGGTAGACAGGCCTGCTCTAATTCCCTCCATCTAGTGGGTGGGAGGTCAGGTCCCCTTGCAGTTGCGTAGGATATCATTGCAGCTTCATGATATAATTTCACACTTGGGAGCCATATTCCTCTTCTCTCTATTGGGGGATTGAAGAATATGTGCAGCTACCCAAGCTCTTTTGTTGTTCTAGGTGTAAGAATATTGCCTGAAATTTGTGAATAAGGGTCGCTGGGACAGGAATTGGTATGCACCTAAACAGATACATAAGTTTAGGAGGAATCATCATCTTGAGGGCAGCTACTCTTCCCATTCAAGATATTTCATCATACCTCTTGGAACCAAGCATTGATCCAATCTCTTTCAAAAGCGTGTCATAATTCTTATATATAGTTATGGATTTTATATAAGAAAAGTAAACTAAGTGTCTCACCCCCTCAAAGACCATTTAAAGGAATACATATTTTGGATATCTTTCTGATCTTCTGGGGGGATATTAATGGAGTAAGCATCCGTCTTCTCTACATTAACCTTATAATAAGAGATTTCTCCAAAAAGCTCCAGCAGAGACATAAGTGGGGGGAGTGATGCTAAGGGGTCTGTAAGAAATATAGTAAGATCATCAGCAAATAATGCTAATTTCTGCTCTGTATCATGCAGTTGGAATCCCTGGATGTTTATATTCTGCCTAATTGCAATTCCCAGTGGCTCAATTGTCAGGGCAAACAGGAGCGGGGAAAGGGGGCACCCCTGCCTCATACCATTTTTAATTGGGATTCTGGGGCAGCAGAATCACACTTCCCTGATTACCAGAGATGGGGATGTATATAGTGCTTCAGTGGCTATATGAAAGGAGTCTGGTACTCCAAATGCTTTAAGAGTTTGAAACAGGTATTCCCACCTCACCCTGTCAAATGCTTTCTCTGCATCTAGTGAGAGGGTGAGTAAGGGAAGGCCCACATCTGCCACCTCTGTGAAGATGTTTAGTAAGCGGCGGGTATTATCAGATCCTTGTCTACCTAAGCCCACTTAATCCAAATGAATAATCGTTGGCAAGTGTTTTCCTAATGTAGTTGCTAATACTTTTGCGTAAATTTTGACGTTGACATTCATAAGGGAAATGTTTCTGTAGCTGGAGCAAAGTGACAGTCTTTTTCTTCTTTGGGTATAGTGATAATGTTTGCTTCCCGGTATTCTTGTATAAAGTGGCCTCTCTCTGCTACACTGGTAAAGAATTTAAGTAAGAGTGGGGATAGGATTGATACTAGGCTTTGGTAGAAAGACACTGTGAAACCGTCTGGTCCCGGGGCCTTTTGGGCGTGAGATCTGCTATAGCCGCTTTGATTTCTTCTAAAGTGAATGAGTCTTTTAGCTCATCAATGGCTTTGGTGGATAGGGTGGGTAGATTAAGTCCCTACAAAATTTTCTGGATATTACTACAGTTACTTTGTGGGGTCATCACTGAGTTTCCCAGGATGTATAAGGAGGTGAAATATTCCGCAAATGGCTGTCCTATCTCTTTTGGTGAATGGACCCTGCCTCTAGACATTTTAATTAGTGCAATCCTTTTTTGCTGTGTGCGCTTACGGAGTTTATTTGCAAGCAATTTGTCTGCTCTGTTACCTTTATGTATGTCTGCTTAAGTTTCTCGTCTAGTGATTTCCTCTATGATGTGTCCTATCTGTTGGGTTATCAAGGGTCTAGGCTTCATCTTGTTCATTATTTCAAGTGTGCCGAGGTCTCCATAAAGTTTTGCTAATGAGTGTCTCACTATCTTGTGGGATTGTGCTGTTTTTTTTTTATAAAATACCCTCTAAGGTAAGCCTTAAGAGCTGCCCAGACCATATCTAAGCTTGTGTTTCCTATGTCATTGTGTTCTATAAATTCTTGGATGGTCTCTATCAGTTCAGGGATTTCAGTGTCTCATAGGCATTGTTCAGGCAGTCTCCAGGAGGGTTGGGAGGTGGATGATTGTAGTAAGGCAAAGTCAGAGCAGACCATGCCATGATCCAACCAGCTGCATACTTTTATTCGGGAATTACTAAAGTTGTCTAATGTCCATGGGTCACATAGAAGGTAGTCGATTCGTGAGTAGGAGTTATGTGATTTGAAATAATGTGTAAAATCCCTTTCTGAGGGGGACAAACATCTCCAGATATTATATAGATTATATTGATACATCAGTTAGAAGTATAGACTGAAACTAGAGTAAACATAATGTCATTCAAGGTGCAGACAACTATAATGAAAGGGCCTTATGCATCTCGTTCAACATATTCTAATGTCTGTTTTATATTCCTACTAGAATGGCTGCCCCTTTTTTTTCTCCCCAGAATTTGAGGCTGCCTCACAGACTGGATAGTATGGAGAGTTCTGAAAGAACCGGGAACCCCCCATCCAGTGTGTCTCCTGTAGGAAGATTAATTGTATCTTATGGGTCAAGAGATAGCGTGACAGGAGGCTACGTTTTGTAGAGAAATTGAGTCCTTGGGTATTGAGAGTGGCTACTTTGATCGGGCCATATTGTAAGAGAGGGAAGGAAGGGGAAAGAGGGAAGGAGGGGAAGAAAGAGAGGAAAAGGTGAAAGAAGAGGAAAAGTTACTCAGTAAGGGCTTGGTTGAAGTAGCTTGTGTTGTGCGCTCAAGTTGTGCAAAGGGCAAATTGTCTATATGTCCCCTCTATAAGGAGATCTTAGGAGTCTTAAGGTGTTAGTAAAGTGACTAATTTACACTTTCTCAATGAGTGGTATCTCAAGATTTTACCTAGGAGAACACAACTAAATTTGTTGGGGGGGGGTAGATAAGAGATCCAACCAACTCTTGGGTTACAGCATATATCTGCGTCTGTCCAGTAAGACGATTACGATTCCTCCCCAACACACAGGAAATTATATATTGCTTGTGACTCAAATCTGAGGTGTTCCCTGTGAATCAGGGGGGGAAGGGACCCCCACTTGCAAAACACTAGTTAGGTGTAATCCCATCTAAATTCAGCAGTGGGGTATCTGTATGTGCACAATACAAACAAAGAACAGTTTTTAAGGAACATTCTAAGATTTAACAAGTCAACCAGACAGGAACAGTGGTAAACAATATGTAGGTACACACCAAATAGCTAGGTTGTTATCTCCCCTATCCATCTTCCAATCAGTTCAGCATTTGGCTGGGGATCTCAGTTTATACTGATGTCTAAACTTCCCTCTCGGGGGCCTCGAGACATGCAGAGGTGAGATCCAACCGACTCTTGGGTCACAGCATAGATCTGCGTCTATCTAGAAAGACAATCTCGGTTCTCCCCTGACACACATGGGAGATTGTATGTTACTTGTGACTCAAATCTGAGTCGCTCCCTGCCAAGCGATAATTAGGTGTACTCCTGTCTAAATTCAGCAAAGGGGTACCTGTAGGTGTACAAGTATGTTGCTATGAATACATTTTCATACAAATCAGGTATTCTACAATTTATGAAGTTCTCACCCATCTTCATCCATAATAAAGGAGTCCTTATAAGTTTACCAGAAGTTAAGCCCCTCTTTTATAAGGAAACAGAATACAATTAGGGTCTATATTTCTTCTGAGAAGGGTTTGGGCCCAGATGCCCAGGTAATCTTTTTGCACTGGATGTGGATCTTTGCGGTAGGGGTCGCCACTCTGGGGCTGATGCTTGCAGGTCCTGAGTTTTGCTGGAGTTTGTGAGGGTGTCTTCGGATTCTGCTGGCAGAAGATCCCATCTCTGTAGTAGCTGCCTTGCTTGTTGTGGTGTGGAGGCAATGTATAACTGTCCTTCTTTGTGATGAAAAGCCTCCCTGGTAATCCCATTTGTATTTTAGACCCTTATCTCTCAGCATTCTATTATAGGGTTTATAGTGCCTACGGAGTTGGAGCGTATGAGGCAAAAGGTCCGGATAGATTTGAAGCTCTGGGAATTTGTCTGGTAGCACCTTATCTTTAGCCATGGGTCTTAGCAATTTTTCATGATAGGTATAGTAATGAAGTTGGGCGATGACATCTCTTGGTTTTTACCCATCAGCGGATCTTGTTCTCAATGCCCAATGTACCCCGTCTATAAAATCCTCTTTGTTCAAGGTAGGGCCAATAATTGTTGCAGCGAGGTCTTGCAGGTAGCTTTCAAGATCTTGGGGTAACACAGTTTCTAAGACACCTTTTATACATATATTGTTATGGCGTGACCTATCTTTTAAGTTGGCAAGCTTACGGCTAGATATAGAGTTGGGCGGTAGCCGTCAAAACCAGCGTTAGAGGCTCCTAACGCTGGTTTTTACCGCCCTCTGGTATTTGGAGTCAGTCAGGAAAGGGTCTAATGCTCACTTTACAGCCGCAACTTTTCCATACCGCAGATCCCCCTACGCCATATGCGTATCCTATCTTTTCAATGGGATCTTTCTAACGCCGGTATTTAGAGTCGTAGCTTAAGTGAGCGTTAGAAATCTAACGACAAATCAGAATTTTCCTACCTTAATTCCGATTGGCTGATAGAATCCTATCAGCCAATCGTAATTTGACGGACGCCATCTTGGATGACGTCATTTAAAGGAACCGTCATTCGGCGAGTAGGCATCGGTAGAAGAGGTTGGATCCGCGTCGGCTGGAAGATGATGGCTCTGGAAGAAAGAAGATTGAAGATGCCGTTGATAGAAGACTTCAGCCGGATCATGGACCTCTTGAGCTCCCGCTTGGATGAAGACTTCAGCCGGATCATGAACATTTTCAGCCCCCTGCTTGGTCTTGGATCAAGACATCGGAGCCAGGACAAATCGGTGTGATACCCGGCGAGGTGAAGATAAGGTAGGAAGATCTTCAGGGGCTTAGTGTTAGGTTTATTTAAGGGGGGTTTGGGTTAGATTAGGGGTATGTGGGTGGTGGGTTGTAAATGTTGGGGGGGTATTGTATGTTTTTTTTTACAGGCAAAAGAGCTGAATTCTTTGGGGCATGCCCCGCAAAGGGCCCTTTTAAGGGCTGGTAAGGTAAAAGAGCTTTGAACTTTGTTAATTTAGAATAGGGTAGGGCATTTTTTTATTTTGGGGGGCTTTGTTATTTTATTAGGGGGCTTAGAGTAGGTGTAATTAGTTTAAAATTGTTGTAATATTTTTCTAATGTTTGTAAATATTTTTTTATTTTTTGTAACTTAGCTTTTTTTATTTTTTGTACTTTAGTTAGTTTATTTCATTGTATTTATTTGTAGGTATTTTATTTAATTAATTTATTGATAGTGTAGTGTTAGGTTTAATTGTAGATAATTGTAGGTATTGTATTTAATTTATTTATTGATAGTGTAGTGTTAGGTTTAATTATAACTTAGGTTAGGATTTATTTTACAGGTAATTTTGTAATTATTTTAACTAGGTAGCTATTAAATAGTTATTAACTATTTAATAGCTATTGTACCTGGTTAAAATAAATACAAAGTTGCCTGTAAAATAAATATTAATCCTAAAATAGCTACAATATAATTATAATTTATATTGTAGCTATATTAGGGTTTATTTTACATGTAAGTATTTAGCTTTAAATAGGAATAATTTATTTAATAAGAGTTAATTTATTTAGATAGATTTAAATTATATTTAACTTAGGGGGGTGTTAGTGTTAGGGTTAGACTTAGCTTTAGGGGTTAATACATTATAGTAGCGGTGAGCTCCGATCGGCATATTAGGGGTTAATTATTGTAGGTAGGTGGAGGCGACGTTGTGGGGGGCAGATTAGGGGTTAATAAATATAATATAGGGGTCGGCGGTGTTAGGGGCAGCAGATTAGGGGTACATAACTATAATGTATGTTGCGGCGGTGTACGGAGCGGCAGATTAGGGGTTAATAATAATATGCAGGTGTCAGCGATAGCGGGGGCGGCAGATTAGGGGTTAATAAATATAATATAGGGGTCGGCGGTGTTAGGGGCAGCAGATTAGGGGTACATAGGGATAACATAGCTGGCGGCGGTGTACGGAGCGGCAGATTAGGGGTTAATAATAATATGCAGGGGTCATCGATAGCGGGGGCGGCAGATTAGGGGTTAATAAGTGTAAGGTTAGGGGTGTTTAGACTCAGGGTTCATGTTAGAGTGTTAGGTGCAGACGTAGGAAGTGTTTCCCCATAGAAAACAATGGGGCTGCGTTAGGAGCTGAACGCTGCTTTTTTTTCAGCTAAAACTGCCCCATTGTTTTCTATGGGTGAATCGTGCACGTTTTTGAAGCTGGCCGCGTCCGTAAGCACCGCTGGTATTGAGAGTTGCAGTGGGGTTAAATATGCTCTACGCTCCCTTTTGGAGCCTAGCGCAGCCCTTCTGTGAACTCTAAATACCAGCGGTATTTAAAAGGTGTGGGGGGAAAAAAGCACTCGCAGAACTCTAAATCTAGCCGTTTATTTCTAGATCTGATAGTTGTTCAGCCAAATTCTGCGAATAGTTCAGTAGGTTGGTATGGTCTACCATCAGGTCCTCTTGTTTGCGTTCGAGAGTATCTGTGCACTCCCCAATCGTTGCTATATCTCTCTTTAAGTCCTCATGTGACCTGTCAAAAAATTTTAACAGAGACTCATGATGAGAAGCCAACAGTGATTTGATTGAGTCCATCATGTTATTGGAGAGGTTATCAGGTAGTGGAAGATGGGAAGCCTGCTGTGATAATGCAGTGACAATCTGTGCATCAGAGAGGATTCCAGTATCTGGGCCCTCCTCATCTGAGCCTGTGTGCGCTGCTATATTTGACTATTGAAAGTGGTCTACTACTGTACGCTTAGGGGTAGAGTGGGGTTTCGGTTTCCTCTTGAAGGCATGAGACATGTTTTCCTTGTCAGGGGGTAGTGATTTATGGGTATATTTTTTTGATCAGAGTATGCTTTGATTCGCAGTAAGACTGGCGGGACCAAGCCTCTAGGTAGTGGTTACATAGTGAGGAAGATCAGGGTACCCAGACGAATGGTGCTGCTCCAGGTGATATGAAAGTAGGTCTCTCTAAAAGAAGCATACCCATAGAGGGTGGTAGAAGGGCAGGGTAATTGGAAAATGTCCACTAGGAACGTGTGAAACGGAAGGGGTGAGAGAGGTCTATCCCCCAATACCGCACTGGGATTTTATATAACAATGAGGCAAGGTATGAGAAGAAGATACAGGACCTGTGTCTGTGGTTGAGGTTATCCTGTCCCTTCCCTATAAATGGATCACTATAGAGCTTCTGTAATCTGGACCCAAAAGTGTTCCCAATAGCAGGTGGGGATGGTAGCAATCTCTCTGTATGGGGCTTAGTGTTGGCAATTTAACAGCAGCGTGTTTTCTGCCTGCTAATGGCCAGTGCTGTGGGCGAGTACCGTGTTGGTCCTAGATAAGTTGTTAGTGGCCTGTAGTAGCAGCTTAAAGATGCTTAGTGGGATCTAAAATGTTATTTGGGAGTCCTGGATTAGCCGGTGCAGGGCCTTATGTGAGTGGGTGTTGTATTGCGCACTTACTATGAAGGGTAGAGATTTGCGCCAAAAACTGTCAGAGCCACGGTTTGCTTCCCTCTAGGTCCAAACCTCAAACTCACCAGCTACCTGGAGTACTGAGACCAGTAGAAGATTAGCCCAGAAGGTGAAGTCTCTGGTGCGGCGAGTGCCGCTTTGCTGCGTGGCTGTTAAGACCTCTTGGATAAAGGCCTTCCGTCCGGTAGGCTGCTCTTAAGTCTCCTGTGCGCTGGCGGGTCAGTAGGTCCCCGTGTCTCATTAGATGGTGTCGTCTTGTGTGGAGCCTACTATTATGATCTATGAGGGAGTGTGAGGAGCAGCGTTGTGTCGTGCCGCTCTGACTTTGCAGATCGTAGGCCAGGGTGTTACAGGAACTCGCTGGCACCTGATTTATCACTCCTTAAGGTCTCAGGAGTAATGTCCCCTACTGAGCTGTCAATTTTAGGAGTTATTTACCGAGTTTGCCAAAGTTTAACAGAGGAGCTGTGGTCTTGCACGTCTACTCTGTCTGCAGGCTAGCTCCGCCCCCCAATTACAAGACATGTATGTTGTGTTGCTATAAAATAACATATAAGCCAAGTCATAACATTTTTAATACAAATTACCATCCTTTTTAGTGACATTATTTATCTACAGCATAACTTCACCCGCAATTTGCCTTATTTGGAGGAGTCAATTTTTGTGGGTTTTAGACCACAGACAATGCTAGCTCCTGTCAAAAAGTTTATTGTTTTAGAGTTGTTATCTGATAAAGCCAGTTAGGGACAGATATGTAGCAGGGCAACCTTTAGAACTCATCAGGGTGCATTCATTTCTGAGAATTAGAATTCAATTACGACTAGATTACGAGTTTTGAGCTCTTTAGGGAAATTAACGAACGCAACAAAAGTGGCGTTATTTAATCCCCTATAGCGCTGCCATTAAATGTTTTTAAAAACCTGGCTTGTGCGGGCAATATGGGGTTTTTAAGCTCCATACCGCACCAAAAACAAGCGCTGTTTTGATGTGCTCGTGTACGCTTTCCCCATAGACATCAATGGGGAGAGCGGGTCAGAAGAAAACACCTGTGATCGCGGAAACAAAAGCTCGGTAACGCAGCCCCATTGATGTCTATGGGGAAAAAGAAACTAAAGTTTAAACCTAACAGCCTAACATAAACGCCACGTCTAAACATCCCTAATGTGCTGCCCCCAACATCGCCGACACCTGCCTACAGTTATTAACCCCTAATCTGCCGCTCCCGATATCGCTGCCACCTAAATAAAGGTATTAACCCCTAATCTGCCACTCCTGATATCGCCGCCACTATACTAAAGTTATTAACCCCTATTCCGCCGTACCCCAACATTGTTGCCACTATATTAAAGTTACTAACCCCTATTCCACCGCTCCCCGATATCACTGCAACTAAATAAAGTTATCAACCCCTAAACCTCTGGCCTCCAACATCACTACCACTAAATAAACCTATTAACCCCTAAACCACCAGACCCCACATCGCAACAACCTAAATTAAACTATTAACCCTGACACTTACTCCTAAGCCTAACCCTAAATTTACCCTAACTCTAACACCCCCTAACTTTAACATAAGTAAAATAGATCTAATTATTAACTAAATAATACCTATTCAAAACTAAATACATACTTACCTGTGAAATAATGCCTAAGCTAGCTACAAAATAACTAATAAAATACCATTACAAAAAAAATTAAATTATCCAAAAAAAAATTAAATTATTCCTACTCTAATACCCTTTAAAAAAAATTGCCCTAAGTTAAACAGCTCTTTTGCTCCAAAAAAAAAAACAAAAAACACCCCCTATAAAAATACATTACACAAAATAACAAACAAATTATCAAAAATAATAAAAATTATTCCTATTCTAATACCCATTAAAAAAAAAACACAGAAAAATAAAAAACCTAATCTAGAGTAAACTACCAATGGCCCTTAAAAGGGCCTTTTGTAGGGCATCGCCCTAAAGATATCAGCTCTTTTTGTGAATAAAAAATACAAATATCCACTAACATTACAAACCCCCACCCCCCCAAACCCACAAAATAAAAAACTATCTAAAAAACCTAAGCTACCCATTGCCCTGAAAAGGGAATTTGTATGGGCATTGCCCTTAAAAGGGCATTTAGCTCTTTTGCTGCCCAAACCCTAATCTAAAAATAAAACCCACCCAAAAAACCCTTACAAAAACCTAACACTAACCCCCGACGATCCACTTACAGTTTTTGAAGTGCCGCTTGAACGATCTTCATCCCGGTGGAGAAGTCCTCTTACAGGCGACGAGAAGTCTTCATCTAGACGGCCTCTTCAATCTTCATCCAGGCGGCATCTTCTATCTTGATCCCGGCAGGCGGAGTGGGTCTATCTTGAAGACATTCGGCGCGGAGCATCCTCTTCATACGGTCGCCGCCATACACTGAATCTCCAATGCAAGGTATGCAATTCAAAATGGCGTCCCTTGCATTCCTATTGGCTGAAAATTTTGAATCAGCCAATAGAATGAGAGCTGCTAAAATCCTATTGGCTGTTCAAATCAGCCAATAGGATTTAAGCAGCTCTCATTCTATTGGCTAATTCATCAAAATAAAACATTCTGGCTAAAGATTACAAGTGGAGTGTTATGGAGCGCAAGGTGCGCTATGAATATTTTGGTCTGCACCAAGAATAGCGCACAAGGTGGTTATACTACATCAACAAGGTCTCTCTCAGGCAGAAATTTCAAGGCAGACAGGGGTTTCCAGATGTGCTGTCCAAGCTCTTCTGAAGAAGCACAAAGAAACGGGCAATGTTGAGGACTATAGACGCAGTGGCCAGCTGAGAAATCTTAGTGCAGCTGATTAAAACTTAATTTGCTTCACAATTAGATGTGTAGCAGTGCCATCAGCTCAGATTTGGCAGAAACCATTGGGAACCTGGTACACCCATCTACTGTCTGGTCAGAAGTCATCTTCATGGAAGACTTAGGGCCAAAAACCCAATACTTCCGATTTGGAAACAAGGCCAAAGGACTCAACGATGCATGAAAACACAGAAATTGGGGTGCAGAAAAATAGCAGCAGGTGCTTTAGACTGATCAATCATGATTTTAAATATTTGGCTGTAGCAGAAGGCAGTTTGTTTGCCGAACGGCTCTAGAGCGATACAAGAATGAATGTCTGTTGGCAACAGTGAAGTATGGTGGAGTTTCCTTGCAAGCTTTTTGCTGCATTGCTGTAAATGAATTTGATCCGAATTAATGGTTCCTTTCAGCTTTAGCGCGCTTGGCTTAGTGCACATTCGGCTTAGCGCAAAAGCAAGAACAGGGCTTTGTAGCAGGCCCCATAGAGGTCTATGGGGAGCGGGACTTAGCTTGCCCATTTTATCTGACCTCCAGACATAAGCTTATGCTCAAATGTTACTTTCAACTTGTAATAAATGTGCTATTCAATTAACTTGAGCCATGTTAGCACTCAGTAGTGCTAATATTTTTGTACTCCACTTTTAACTTATGCCAACATTTTAATTATGCGTAAAAACTATTGTAATGTATTTGCCTGTTTTTTTCTGCAAAGAGACTGTAAACTACAAATCCAATGCCTCAACATTCTACACAGTGTTTGTTCATTGGTGTATTAGCTATCTCTTGTTATTGTTCCCAATAGGCCACACACATGACGATAAGACAATCTAAACAGGTCAAAGGTATGTCCCTGGACTGTAAAACAATGCATATTTTGCTAACATAATGGTCGCAGTTGTAAGGGCTCAAAGATATGAGATCTTAGGTGTTAGAGAAAAAAATGCAGACAAAGGGCTTTAACATTGAGATACATACATTTACATGTCTAAATAGGGATATGTATGTATGTATGTATATATATATATATATATATATATATATGTGTGTGTGTGTGTGTGTGTGTGTAGATATGTATTTATATGTTTATATGTCTGTAAATATCAAAACAATGAAATAAAGTATCTAATTTGCTTCATTGTCTTGATATCCTTTGTTGAAAAGCATATCTAAATAGGCTCAGTAGCTGCTGATTGGTGGCTGCACATAGATGTCTCATGTGATTATCTCACCCATGTGTATTGCTATTTCTTCAAGAAAGGTTATCTGAAGAATGAAGCAAATGAAATAAAATAAGTAAATTGGAATGTTGTTTAAAATTGTATTCTCTATCTGAATCATGAAAGAAAAAAAAAGGGTTTCATGTCCCTTTAAAGGGACAGTGAACAAAAAATAATGTTACATAATTCTACACATAGTGCAGAATTATGTAACATTATCTTAGCAACAGCTTTAAAAATCAAAAGATTTTAGAGATTTTAGCCCCAATGTTAAACGTACCTCATTTCCTCTCCAAGCTCTTCTGATCAGGTCTTCTTTTCAAAAGCGGTTCGCAGTTGCTCTGTCTAATCACAGTGCGCCCGATCACGCTATTGAACTAAATGTAGCTTGCTCCCGCTCTGGTCTGGTAGTGGGAGCTAGCTACATTTAGTTCAATAGCATGGTCGGGCACACTGTGATTAGACAGCGTGCCCACAAACCGCTAAGACCTGGTCAGAAGAGCCTGGAGAGGAAACAAGGTAAATTTAACATTGGGGGCTAAAATCTCAAAAATCTTTTGATTTTTAAAGCTGTTGCTAAGATAATGTTATGTGTACAGAATTATGTAACATTATTTTTGAAGTTTACTGTCCCTATAAGTAAATGAAGACATATAAAACCATTTATGCAATATTCATATTTAATAAGGTGTAGAAATATGTATTTATGAATAAATATAACAGATACTTCTATGTGAAAAACATTGGAATGTGAAATATTCATATTTTCATGTCGGGTTATATTGAGAATATGCAATCGGGTATGTGCATATGTAAATATGCAATCGAGTAGGGTGTTAGGGTTTTTCTCCCCTTTTTTTTCTTCATTGACTTTCATAGGGGAAAAGGTTATCGTTTGCGCGATTGTCTGATTGTGCTAGAAGTAAGCTGTTTGCGTTTGTCGGCTTTGCGCAAGAGTGCAAACTTTTTACTTTCAACTCATAATACCTGAGCATCCCGACGAGCGCAAAAAGTTTATTTCTAGCGCAATTAGTGCTCTAGCGTAAGCGCTAAGTAGTGCTCCACTTGTAATCTAGCCCTAAATATGTTGATATATGAGTGTACCATTTTGTTGCTAACCTAAAGTTGCGCTAATTCTTGTAGCACTATTTTGGCTTGTGCTCGAGCACAAACCATAACATTCAACTTGTAATATAAGCTATATTTAGCGCGGTCTCAACCTCCATTCGCACCCTGCACTAAAAATAGTGCTCCACTTGTAAGCTGGACCATTAAGGGAAAACCAATTTTACAGTACACTGTCCTTTTAAGAAACATGTACACTCCTAAGCTCATATCAGCCTACCTAGGTTACTGTTCAACAATGGATACCAAGAGATCAAAGCAAATTTGATAATAGATGTAAATTGGAAAGTTGTTTAAAACAACATGCTCTACGGGAATCATAATACTCCTTTATGCTTTGCACGTTTGCTACTAGACAGGGTTGCAATATATAGCATAACAATGAACTGCAGCCTTACCTGAAAGTCAAGTAGTCCCTTGAGTAAAATATTCTAAATAATATCCTAAATTCCCTCTGAGTATTGTTTAATGACGTCATGTTACCACCACAACCTGTTCTTTGTTAACAACCAGTGGAAAATATTCCTTACAACATACAAAAGCAAATTATACTAAACAGGTCACTAAAATGACATTTATGAATAGAATCTAGACAGAATAAATAGAGGATAATAATCATATTTAAAGAAACGTTCCTACAGATCACAGTCCATTTTATCAGTTTGCTTTGTTTTATTAAACACTGGAATCCTGCGTAGCCTTTATGTATCTGTTTTAAGGTGTAAACATGACTTAAATTTGAGTTTGTATCTGCTCAGTTCATAAAGGGGACTACAGGTGACAGATATCTAATCTGAGGCCTCCCATATGCCTTTGGCTGGTATACTGGAAGCTGTAGGGGACATGTATCTAGCATGTACTGTCATTTGGGCATAAAGCTGGTATACTGGTATTTGCAGGGACATGTATGTGATCTGAGGTCTCATTTGGGAATACGGTTTGCATAATAAGGTTTTCACTAAGGACCCAATGCTGTAAAGCTCTCTAACAAGATTCTCTAAATAGATTGATCAATGCTAAGTCTTTCACAGGATTCTTTAAAGGCAAATTTAAGGGGCATTCCCAACACAATTTAATTCAAAGGGGCCGAATTATCAAGCTCCGAATGGAGCTTAATGCCCCTTGTTTCCGGCGAGCCTTCAGGCACAGCGGGTGTCTTGCTTTACACTCACCTCCGAGTACTAAAACGCTCATTGAGATCACTAAAAAAGTTGAGAATAACTTTTAATTAAAAGCACTTTTGGAATATTGATCTATAACAATGTACTGACTGCAATACTTTTAAAATAAGCTAACAGCATACAAGTAACAAAGTCCGCCACAAAAAATTAAATAAGACACATTGGAAACATCTATAAAACTAGCTAGCGAAGAATTACTTTGTAACTTTTTAACCAATGATTTATACTACATCAATTTCATAAAGCGGATACAAAACACCATTTCGAGTTTGTGTGACTGAATAGTAAGATTGCTTCCAGTCCACAGGCAGCAACGCATTAAGGCATATATTTATACCTGAATGGACATTGTCTGTTAGCTGTTTATCATATTGACACTCTAATATGGCATTCTCAACAATGGACACTGTTTTTAAGATTTAAAGGATTTTTCATCCATTTTTACATTTTTATTTTTAATTTTTAATTTGATTAATTTTTGATTTTTTTCAATTACAGCTGTAATCAAGAAAAATATATTTTTTATGTGTTGCAACACCATTTTTATGTGATCTGATTTAATGTGTATTTGCATAATTACATTCAAATGATCCAAATGTGGATATTTTTATATATTTGTTGCAGATGCAATTTGTTCCCCTATATATCATTTCATAATAAATTGTCTTTGATTAGTCAACACAAGACCACCTTCTACTTTTTCTCACACTATTTTATGTCATTTTAAATTTAAACCATTGACTTTAACACTCGTGCTATTCTTAGCGCCCCACTTATAAAACATATATTTTATTTTCCATATGAGAGCACCGATATCCACTTATTATTCACTTAAATAAAATAAAATAAATCCACTGACCGTTGAGTTGATCTTTTTAACTATATTCTATATATCAGATAATAAACATAAATAATAACCTTCACATTACTAAGCAATATGGTTTCAATCTGTCTATTATACATCAGCAAGAAGTCTAAACTATATTAAGTTATTAACATTTCTACTGATGGCTTTAGAGTCTATACAAAAACCTAATTTACATTCAGATTATACATTTTAAATCATTCAATAGTGGTAAAAGGGTGGGGGCACTTCTGAGGGGACACCATGTTAGGCTGTGGCTCCACTACCGATAGCTTAATCCTTCTAAAATATTTAGACAGCATTGTCATCTGACAATTTGTATTGCAGGATTATTATCAACATTGTAGGCTGAAGAGAGTGAGCTATATAGTGAGGTGTGTTACAAGCCCAGTTTTCTAAAACATTGATGCTGGCTGCACTACAACCGCAGACCACGCTATCAACTAAACCCCCAAGTGATCCTGATTAGAAGTCAGTAAATTGACCTACCTGGTAATATTGTGCTAGACAAAAACTTGATATTACTGATATAATACAATATATATATATATATATATATATATATATATATATATATATATATATATATAATAATAATAATAATAATAACAATAATAATAAAATGTATCAAATAAAAAAGACAATTAAATGTTAGCAACAGTTCATATATTAGTTCCAGCAAATAGGAAAGATAGGGATTTCACAGTTCATTAAATTCTTTAACTTGAGCGCAGAGCTGCTCTCTTCTTTTAGTGCAGATCGAGGTCATACAACAGAACTGCAAATTCCCAATATGTGCCAAATACTCACAAAGGTTGCAGCACTTGTGCTGTTAGAAACAGGCAGAGATATTACAGTGACATTGAGGGCGTAATGTTCATCTGGTCACTGTAATATCTGTGCCTGCTTCTAATAGTAGGACTGAGTGCTGCAACCTTTGTGAGTATTTGGCACATATTGGGAATTTGCAGTTTGATAAACCGGCTTTATAGCATTGATCTGCACTAGGATGCGCCTTTTCCTTTCTTGTTAGACAAAGTTGATATTACCTAAGAGTGATCAAATGTAACCTTTACATCTGAGTATGATGACTGCAGAAGAGATCATCTTCAGAGCTCTTGATGACACCCTGCAGCTCTGTCTTCAAAAGTTTGTAGAAAAGATACTGTATACTCTTGGCACTCTCAGATCTCCCCCTATTTGCTTCCCAATAACTGCAAATCTTGAGCATTCTACACTGAAACACACCTTGGATATAAAACTTTCCACCATTTGCGAAAGGCCTAAAACATCAGTGGAGCGCAGAGATGTATCTTCAAACCAGCAAGCGGAGAGGATGCGATGGATGAAGCAGCTGCAGATGGGACAAGGATAGTTGCCACCCTCAGCCTTGCATAGTACCTTGATTTCAGATGTGCCGCAGCGAAGACTACTGACTTGGGAAATCTTGTGTGTAACAGGCAATACGAACCTTTAAGAGCAAATGATTAAGAAATAAATGGCTAGATTACAAGTCTTGCGTTAGGCTTAAAAAGCAGTGTTGGCCGGTCCTGCTGCTTTTTAACGCCCGCTGGTATTACGAGTCTTGCATGTACAGGTGTACCGCTCACTTTTTTGGTTAGACTCGGAAATACCGCAAATCCACTTACGTCAATTGCGTATCCTCTTTTTTCAATGGGATTTGCATAGCAAAAAGTGAGCAGTAGACCCTCTCCTGTCAAGACTGGTACCGCATTTTAAAGTCAGTAGTTAAGAGTTTTACACTACAACGCTGTAGCATAAAACTCTTAACTAAAGTGCTAAAAAGTACCCTAACACCCATAAACTACCTAATAACCCCTAAACCAAGGCCCTCCCACATCGCAAACACTAAAATAATTTTTTAACCCCTAATCTGCCGAACCGGACATCGCCGCCACTATAATAAATATATTAACCCCTAAACCGCCGCACTCCAGCATCACAAACACTAGTTAAATTTTATTAAACTCTAATCTGCCGTTCCTTACATCGCTGACACCTACCTACATTTATTAACCCCTAATCTGCCGCCCCCAACGTCGCCGCCACTATACTAAAGTTATAAACCCCTAAACCTAAGTCTAACCCTAACTAAAATAGAATTTAAATAAATATAAATAAAATAACTATCATTAACTACATTATTCCTATTTAAAACTAAATACTTACCTATAAAATAAACCATAAGCTAGCTACAATATAATTAATAGTTACATTGTAGCTAGCTTAGGGTTTATTTTTATTTTACAGGCAAGTTTGTATTTATTTTAACTAGGTACAATAGTTATTAAATAGTTATTAACTATTTAATAACTACCTAGCTAAAATAAATACAAATTTACCTGTAAAATAAAACCTAACCTAAGTTACAATTACACCTAACACTATAATTAAATTAATTCCCTAAATTAAATACAATTATCTAAAGTACAAAAAAAACCCCACTAAATTACAGAAAATAATAAACGAATTACAAGATTTTTAAACTAATTACACTTAATCTAATCCCCCTAACAAAATAAAATAAAACCTGGTCAGAAGAGCCTGGAGAGGAAATGAGGTAAATTTAACATTGGGGGCTAAAATCTCTAAAACCTTTTAATTTTTTTAAAGCTGTCGCTAAGATAATGTGTACAGAATTATGTAACATTATTTTTGAAGTTTACTGTCCCTATAAGTAAATGAAGACATATAAAACCATTTATGCAATATTCATATTTAATAAGGTGTAGAAATATGTATTTATGAATAAATAAAACAATCAATATGCAATCAGCCAATAGAATTGAGCTGGCATTCTATTGGCTGTTCCAATCAGGCAATAGAATGCAAGCTCAATCCTATTGGCTGATGGCATCAGCCAATAGGATTTTTTCTACCTTAATTCCGATTGGCTGATAGAATTCTGGGGGTTAGTGTTAGGTTTTTTTAAGGGGGGATTGGGTGGGTTTTAGAGTAGGGTTGGTTGTGTGGGTGGTGGGTTTTAATGTTGGGGGGGATTTATAATTTTTTTTACAGGTAAAAGAGCTGATTAATTTGGGGCAATGCCCCGCAAAAGGCCCTTTTAAGGGCTATTTGTAATTTAGTGTAGTATAGGGCTTTTTTATTTTGGGGGGGGGGCTTTTATATTTTGTTAGGGGGATTACATTAGGTGTAATTAGTTTAAAAAATCTTGTAATTTGTTTATTATTTTCTGTAATTTAGTGTTTGTTTTTGTACTTTAGATAATTTTATTTAATTTGGGGAATTAATTTAATTATAGTTTTAGTGTTAGGTGTAATTGTAACTTAGGTTAGATTTTATTTTACAGGTACTTTTGTATTTATTTAGCTAGGTAGTTATTAAATAGTTAATAACTATTTAATAACTATTGTACCTAGTTAAAATAAATACAAACTTGCCTGTAAAATAAAAATAAACCCTAAGCTAGATACAATGTAGCTACCTTAGGGTTTATTTTATAGGTAAGTATTTAGTTTTAAATAGGAATAATTTAGTTAATGATAGTTATTTTTATTTAGATTTATTTAAATTATATTTAAGTTAGGGGGTGTTAGGGTTAGAGTTAGGTTTAGGGGTCAATAACTTTAATATAGTGGTGGTGATGTTGGGGGCAGCAGATTAGGGGTTAATAAATATAATGTAGGTGTTGGCGATATTGGGGGCAGCAGATTAGGGGTTCATAAGTATAATGTAGGTGGCGGCGGTGTCCGGAGAGACAGATTAGGGGTTAATAATATAATGTAGGTGTCGGCAACGTCGGGGGCGGCAGATTAGGGGTTAATAAGTGTAAGATTAGGGGTGTTTAGACTTCGTGTTAGGGTGTTAGGTGTAGACATAAATGTATTTTCCCCATAGGAATCAATGGGGTTGCGTTAGGAGCTAAACGCTGCTTTTTTGCAGGTGTTAGGTTTTTTTCAGCCGGCTCTCCCCCATTGATTCCTATGGGGAAATTGTGCACGAGCACGTTCAGCCAGCTCACCGCTAACGTAAGCAGCGCTGGTATTGAGGCGAGATGTGGAGCAAAATTTTGCTCTACGATCACTTTTTTACAGTTAACGCCGGGTTTGGAAAAACCCGTAATACCAGCGCTGACTGTAAGCAAGCGGTGAGCATAAACTGCTCGTTAGCACCGCATAGCTTCTAATGCCAAACTCGTAATCTAGCCGGAATAGTTTTATCATTACCCTTCCCAGACTTGACCACTTTCCAATGGAACTGGAGGATCCATGTGAGTTAGTTCATGCCCTTTTGTAACACAGTGGGGAAGGCAGAGTCACAAGAGTTTCAAAATGGAGGAGTAATGTTTAGTACTGAGGCTCCCTGAAGGACTGGATTTGGTTGAACATAGTGACTAGCACCTAACAGTGAAAGCAGTTTCTCTATTTATCAAACTCCGTCTGTATCCACCATTGCTTCACCAAACCTACAAAATGTTGGACTTTTTATTATAGTTTTGTACTCCTGTTGTAGTGGCCCAAGAAAGGGTCCTATATTTTGTTTTTAAATCTCTCTAATTATGACAGATTGTTTCGGCCAGTAGCTCTAGGCTAATATTAAAATAGGGTAACATTACCATTTAAAGTAGTTATTTCATACCTTTTTCTTTTTATCATTTTACCATTTAAAGTAGTTATTTCATACCTTTTTCTTTTTATATAATATATGCAGTGTTTTAGGACATGCACTTTGATTAGGTTTCATACAAATGTTATTGAGGGTAAATTATATTAGGTCCTATTTCTTAAATGTGTAAAGGTACATTAAAGGGACATGAAGCCAAAACATTTTCTTTCATGATTCAGATAGAGCATACAATTTTAAACAACTTTCCATTTTAACTCTATTATTTAAATTGCTTTGGCTCAGGAGCATCAATGCACTACTGTGAGGTAGCTGCTGATTGCACATATATGACATATATGTTCAGCTAGCTCCCAGTAGTGCTTTGCTGCTCCTTGAACAAAGGATACCAAGAGAATGAAGCAAATATGATAAGTAAATTGGTAAGCTGTTTAAATTTGTATGCTGTGTCTGAATCCTGAAAGAAAAAAATGTGTTTCATTCCCTTTTAGTTTGTTCAGTTTCATTAGGATTCCTTTCTGCACCAGTTTTTTTAAACCAAATAACTAGGTGCGCTTTACTATTCTATGTTTCTAGGACAAAATACAACATCTCTTCTATCTTGTATGGCACAACATATCCAAATGACAAATCTGATCATTTACCACTCTCTAAGGCTAAGGGGCTGAATTATCAAGCTCCGAATGGAGCTTTATACCCCTGTTTCCGCACGAGCCTTCAGGCTCACCGGAAACAGCAGTTATGAAGCAGCGGTCTAAAGATATTTAAAGTTATATTGGCAGTTGTTAAAGGTAGGTAAATGTAACTCTTGCTCTGGTTATGCTGGGACCCAATGTGCAGAGGTAGAGAAAAAGGTTTTACAAGTAGCCAGTCAGAGCTCACGTTCCTTTATTCATCAGCATGTTCTGTGTTTTAGGCCTAAAGCCTGGGGACTGAATTAGTGGGAGCACAGGCAGAGAAACAACGGATGACAGAGAGGTTGAGAGAAGAGGACCTTCAGAGTGGGATACTGGCACACTGGGTAGACTGCACAAAGATGGACAAAACACAGACCTGCTGCATTTATAGTTATCAGTAAGAACATTGATGAGTAATGGCTTGCTATTGTATCAAGTTATAAGCAGGTGAAATAGAACACATAGGTGGCACTTAAGATAGGTAACAATACCTTTTAATACAGTGAGCAACGTTTTGGGGCTCCTGCCCATTTATCAATTTAACAATAAGTGAATCACAAAAAACATTTATAGAGAATGCTTGAAACTGAGGTGACCAATCACATGTCAAGGGAAGGGGTTAACAAAAAATCGGATCACATCTGACCTCATCTAATCTTAATTTCTAAACATGTTTGATACTTACTCTTCCTTTGTGAAAAGACACACCCCATTAAAAACAAAAGCAGCAAGTTGCCATATATACAAAAGGAGAAAATGAATCCCAAATAAATACCTGTTTCATATCTATAATAAGCATCTGTTATATACCAAACCAATTAAGCTATATGCAACAAAAGAAAATACATACTATTTATATAAATGGAAGCAGATCAAATTCTCTGCTGAGTCCCTTTGGGTGCATTGTTTCTAATCTCCAGATCCATCTAGCCTCCCTGTATAGGAGGTCCTTAACCCTATCACCCCCTCTCATATGTCTGGGGGCATAGTCTTTGACCATGTACCTAAGTTGGCTAGCCTGGTGACCTTTTTCTATAAAGTGAGCAGGATTTGGGAGGTGAGCAGTTTTATAATTCCTAATGGTAGACTTGTGCTGGCATATGCGATGCTTGACCCTTGGGTCTTCTCTCCTACATACAATAGCCCACATGGGCACTTTAGCTCATAAACCACATGGGTCAAATTGCATGTATAATACCCCTTGACCAGCTTTTTTTTGGCAGTATAAGGATGTTAGATAATGCCCCCTTTTATTACACTGCTACATTCGGCACAGCCCAAACATGGAAAGGTGCCATTCTTAGGTGTACCTAAGAATTTTTGTCTAGATTTCTGCTCAGTGTCTTGGAAGGGCATGATGTGTACCAATATCTTGCCTATTGTATTGCCCCTGCTAAATGCAGCACTAGGGATGGTTTGGAATTCCTCTATTTCGGGACAAGCTTCCTTGAGCGAAGGCCAATTTTTCTTAATGAGATTAAAAACTTTCTGGCTCATAACATTATATGAATTTACGAAATTCAATCTTTTAGGTTGAGGAGTAGTATATCTCTTAGGGGGATTGTGTAGGGATTTCTCCAAAATGTCTAACGCCTGACTTGCATAGCTTCTCTGTGTAAATTTCTTTACCATCTCTGCAGATCTAACTTGCTTGGTACTAGGGTCTGAAACAATCCTGTCTACCCTTATAAGTTGGGATTTTGGAACACTCTCAAATACTCTCGGGGGATGAAAACTTTTGCGATGTAACAAAGTGTTATGGTCTGTAGGCTTTACAAATAGGTCAATGATAAGAGAACCATTCTGCTTTGACACTATTGTGTCTAAAAACTCTACTTGAAGATCCTCTTTACAGCTAAATTTTAAGAAAGGGATAGCACTTTCAATGTTCTTTCTCAATTGGGTCAGTTTGTCATGTAGCGGAATCACCCCAGACAATATTGATTGAACAACGGGTCACCATATCCCACCCTTTCCTCAATAGAATTCATGACCAGGCAGGCATAGGCTGGGGCCACATTGGACCCCATAGCCGTATCAGTCTTTTGCATGTAAAACTGTTTCTCATGTAGAAAAAAATTATTGGCTAGTACCAAATCTAACAATTGTAACAACCATTCCTGTTGTATGTTACTATACTGTCCACTGGCTGCTAACATATTACATATACATCAAGCCCCACTGTGTGGGGTATCACTGTATACAGTGAAGTGACATCCCAGGTAGAAATGATGACATCCTCCCTCAAATTCTCCAGCCTAGAAATTAAATAAATAAAATGACTAGTATCCTTGATTTTTTTACCTCCCTTTGGTAATCATAGGGGATAATACCTTGTCTCGGAACTGAGCTGTAGGGCTTAATAATGAGCCAATCCCCGCCACTATGGGTCTACCAGAGGGATCTATTAACCTCTTGTGAACTTTTGGGACCACATCAAATACAGGCACAATTGGAAATTTAGGAATAATGAAATCATACAATTTTCTAGTTAGTATATTATGTGACAAGCCTAAATCCAGGATTCTAACCAATTTTTTACTAATGTCATTAGTAGGGTCACAGTCCAATTTAACATATAATGTACATTGGTATCCTCAAGCTGTCGCAATATCTCTTGTTTATATTTGGCTGTGTCCATTACCATCAACGTTCGCCCTTTTTGGCTGGCTTAATGGTGATATCATTGTTGTCTTGTAAAGTTTTTAAAGCCTGGTATTGGTTTCTGGTTAAGATGTATTAATCTCTTTTTTTACTTGTACTAATGAGTTTCCTAAAGTCTGTGTCTACCAGTTTTATGAAGGTTTCCATGGTGACATTGTTTCCAGAAAGGTTAATTGAACTCTTTGCTCTCAGTTCATAAGGGGACACATCAAAGGGAGCCCTATTGTCATCATTATGCATAGTCTGTGGTCTATGTGCTAAAGTGCCCATGTGGGCTATTGTATGTAGGAAAGACAACCCAGAGGGTCAAGGATTGCATATGCCAGCACAAGTCTACCATTAGAAATGATAAAACTGCTCAAATCTCAGTTCCTGCTCACTTTATAGAAAACGGTCACCAGGCTAGCCAACTTAGGTACATGGTCATAGACTATGCCCCCAGACATATGAGAGGGGGTGATAGGGCTGAGGACCTCCTATACAGGGAGGCTAGGTGGATCTGAAGATTAGAAACATTGCACCCAAAGGGACTCAACAGAGAATTTGATCTGCTTCCATTTATATAAATAGTATGTATTTTCTTTTGTTGCATATAGCTTAATTGGTTTGGTATATAACAGATGCTTATTATAGATATGAAACATGTATTTATTTAGGATTCATTTTCTCCTTTTCTATATATGGCAACTTGCTGCTTTTGTTTTTAATGGGGTGTGTCTTTTTACACAGGGAGAGTAAGGGTTAAATATGTTTTGCAATTAAGTTTAGATGAGGTCAGATGTGATCCCATTTTTGTTAACCCCTCCCCTTGACATGTGATTGGTCACCTTAGTTTCAAGCATTCTCTATAAATGTTGTTTGTGATACACTTATTGTCAGCTTTATAAAGGGGCAGGAGCCCTGAAACGTTGCTCACTGTATTAAAAGGTAATGTTACCTATCTTAAGTGCCACCTGTGTGTTCTATTTCAATATTATGTTTTGGATATTTGAAAAAGGGGGGCCCTTCAGGTGTGCACCAGAACATTTTTCTCTATACTTTATGGATTGGATATTGTGACATTCCAGGTAGAAAGGATGACATCCTCCCCCAAATTCTCCAGCCAGCCCTCCAGGACTCCAAACGCCACTGCAGGCGATTGGAAAGGACCTTGAGATACAGCAAGACCCCTGTGAATAAAATGGCCTACAAAGAAGCCATCACTACCCACCACCACCTCATCAAAACCATCAACAAGACAGCCATCCAAGACAGAATCAACGCCAATGCCCACAACAGCAAGGAGCTATTCACATTCATCAAGGAATTCTCCAATCCCAACAGCGACACCAATGACATCCTGCCCTCCCAGGACCTCTGCGATAACCTTGCAACGTACTTTCACCTCAAGATCATCGACATTTATGACAGCTTCGTACCCCAGAACTCACCCACCACTGCCGACCCACCAACTCCCTCCGATACCTCACCCAAATACATCACCACCTACCCCCCCATGGACCATCTGGAGGCCCGTTACCACAGAGGACACCATCAGAATCATGACATCAATCCACTCCGGAGCACCCTCAGACCGATGCCGCATCAAATATTCTACAAAGTGAGTTACACCATTGCTCCCGAGCTACGCAGCACCATCAACTGCTCCATCGAAACTGGCACCTTCTCGGATGATTGGAATCACACAGAATTAAAACCCCATACTGAAAAAACCCACGGCTGACCCCAATGATCCGAAGAACTACCGCTCCATTTCTCTGCTCCCCTTTGTGGCCAAAGTCATCGAGAAGTCCATCAACACGCAACTTGTTGACCACATCAAGGCCAACCATACGCTGGACTCCTCCCAATCCGGTTTCAGGAGCAATGACAGCACTGAGACTGTCCTCCTCGCCTCCACAGACAACATCCTCGCCCTACTCAACCCAAGAGAAACCTCCACCCTCATCCTTCTAGACCTCTCAGCAGCATTTTACACTGTCTCCTACCTCACCCTTCGCACCCGCCTACACAACGCTGGCAGAACCCAGAATGTTAGACTCCCACCCTTCACCTACAAGCCCACAGAGATCAGCTGCAGTGTACCCCAAGGCTTTTTGCTGAGCCCCACCCTATTAAACGTCTACATGGCCCCTCTCGCCGCTATCACCCGACGACACAACCTCAACATCGTCTCCTACGCCGACGACACCCAGCTAATTATCTCACTCACCAGTGACCCCACCACCGCCAAGAGAAATGTCCACGAAGGGCTGACAGCAGTTGCCACCTGGATGAGCTACAACTGCCTAGAGCTCAACGCAGACAAGATCGAAGTCCTCCTCCTCAGTCCCACCACATCTGCCTGGAATAACTCCTGGTGGCCTACAGCCCTCGGACACCCTCCAACCCCCACCAACCGTGCACAAAATGTAGGCATCATCCTGCACTCATTGCTCTCCATGGACCGACAAATCAATGCCGTCTCCTCTGCATGCTTCCACACACTCCACCTGCTGCAAAAGATCTTCAAGTGGATCCCAACCGAGATCAGGAAAACTGTCACCCACACCCTCGTCAGCAGCCGACTGGACTACGGCAACGCACTCTACGCCGGCTCCACCATCAAGCTCCAAAAGAGAGTGCTAATTCCTTTGTGTGATTATACAAGTTATATGCAGGTGATTACTATTAAACCAGGATTGAAACGCGTGTTACATTTGATACATATAATATAATTGCCCAGCCGTTGGTAATTTCCTAAATATATCTGGGGTTTAGTTTAGTATTTGCGATGTGGGTGTTTGGCGGTTTAGGGGTTAATAGGTTTAGGTTAGTATTTGTGATGCGGGCGGAAGATTAGGGGTTAATAGTTTTATTTAGGTGTTAGTGATGTGGGGGGTTGGCAGTTTAGGGTTTAATAGGTTTATTTAGTGTTGGCGATGTGGGTAGGTGGCAGATTAGGGATTAATAGGTTTATTATAGTATTTGCGATGTGGGGGGTGGCGGTTTAGGGGTTAATAGGTAGTGTATGGGTGTTAGTGTACTTTGTAATATTTTTGTTATGAGTTTTGTGAATGGATTGTGGCTGTATAAACTATAACGCTAGCGGAATAGCCGGACTGCACAACCTGTAATACGGGTGAGCTGAATATTACACACTAAAAAGCCATTTTTTGAGTGCAGAATGGATCGTTGCGGTATAAACTAAAACGCTAGCCGTATAGCCGTACCGGCATGACTTGTAATATGGGTGAGCTGACTATTCCGCTCGCAAAGGCCAATTTTTCAGCTGTGTAGCCGTACTGCACAACTTGTAATCTAGGTCTTTGAGAGCTGAGAATATGTGATAACTTTCTATATTATGTGTAACTAAGTAAATACTCAATAATACCCAAAATACCAGTAGCAAGAACAATAAAAATAGCAATAATCTCATCTATTGAGAAATTAAGGAGTTAAACAGCCTTACTCAGAGATATTGTCTTGGGAAGAGCATTATTACACACATTCTTAGGAAACAGTTAAAAGGACATTGACTACTTTGAGATAGTTATATAAAATGCTTAATTATGCAAACCCAAAGCCAGTTGTGAGGCAAAAAACATCATAGGACTTTCATAGTGTGATACCTTTTTTATCCAGTGCATAGTTGGGGTGGGTATGTACTTTACTTTCAATAGAAGTACTCTCTTTTTTTCAGATTATATATGATTGCACTTTAATAGACAAGAAGAACAAATTGAAGCAGCACCAAAATCTTTATTAACATTGATGCAAGTAACACAGTATTTAAAAATCCTGGCCTAATTTGTAAGAAAAAAATAAAGATGCATTCAGCTGAGAATAAACCACTGGAAAATATTCTGTGCTTGTTTGAAAGGCCAGTGTCACACAGGGTGCAGCCTCTTTTAGTTTTTTAGTTCACTATGCACATAGGAAAAATATCCAGCAGCTGAAGAAGAGGAAGCAACGAACCCTAGATGTACATTTCAGTCTCTCAGGGTAACATCAGTGATGCTAAATTGCATCCATTCTGGGCATGTGAACACATCAAGTTTTCCCTTCATTCACTTAGGGTAACTCCAGAGTAATTTGCATATAAAAAAAGGAATATAGATGCACTTTGCTGAGAATGAACAATGACTGGAAATAATTCTTTGTTATTGTTCAAAAAGGCCAGTGTCTAAATTTAAATTGACAAAAGCAAATCCAATGATTAAATATGCTTTTGCAACTGGTATTGCTATTTCAATTATTATTATATACTGCAAACAATCAATATGTGTGCGCCTAGAAATTCGATGAAAATGTCAGCAAAAAATCACCACAGCAAATAAAATAATATAATATAACATATCATATGTATGCAATATTCATTTTATCTATACCTATATATAATGGTGATTATTCTAGCCTTGGTGACCGAATAATCTAGATTTTATTAAAGACAGGAGGCGAATATTTTGCATTCAATTCTTTACTGAATCCCAACAGCAGCAAAGACAGAGTGACATCATAGCAGGAAAAGTAAACAACCAATAAGATCATAGCACTAGGTATCAAACTCAAGGAAGACTGTCTCTACTTCCTCTTTTCTTTGCAATGCTCATCACCCAGTAGCAAGAGGAGACCCAAAACAAAGCGAAACACAAAATTATCATGGGTCAAATTGGTAGATCTGAATCAAAGCAAATCATTAACGTCATAAGGAACAGATGAACAAACAGACCAGGAAATCCAGAAAAATCTAGACTAATTCGTCACCAAGGCTAGAATAATCACCATTTTATTGCAAGATAGGATGCTTCATATTTTGCAATTTTAAAGCAGAAAAATAAATAAATAACCAAAATATATAAGAAAAAGTAATGATGCTGAAGGCATTTTCAGCTTGTAGGTTAGGCAGTCCTACTGGTCCTCTAGAGATCTCAACCATATTTGGGAGGAGTAAGCTAATATATAAAGGACCCTGGAGGGGCAGCATCTCATTATCTAGCTATCCAAGGCTCACAAACACCCACATAGGTTTGGGATGTGGGGGTAAAGGTAAAGGGAATTACAGTGTGAGATTATTAGGACCAAGGACAATTCTTAAGCTCTGTATTTTGCTAAAGGTTCTTTACCCTGTTTATACTCAGGGAAAGAGTTTCTTTACCCCATTTATACTCCAGGGAAGAGTTTCTTTACCCTGTTTATACTCCGGGGAGGAGTTTCTTTACCCTGTTTATACTCCGGGGAAGAGTTTCTTTACCCTGTTTATACTCCGGGGAGGAGTTTCTTTACCCTGTTTATACTCCAGGGAGGAGTTTCTTTACCCTGTTTATACTCCGGGGAGGAGTTTCTTTACCCTGTTTATACTCCGGGGAGGAGTTTCTTTACCTTGTTTATATTCCGGGGAGGAGTTTCTTTACCTTGTTTATACTCCAGGGAGGAGTTTCTTTACCCTGTTTATACTCTGGGGAGGAGTTTCTTTACCCTGTTTATACTCCGGGGAGGAGTTTCCTTACCCCGTTTATACCCCAGGGAGTAGTTTCTATGCACACTCATCACATGTCCTGGGAGCACCCATGTTTGGTTTAGCATGAATGACATAGATTGTATATTGAAGATATTAATTAAATATGACAAGAAGCTCATGCTCACTGAGCTGGATAAACTTGCAGTTTGATGAGGTTATGTGTGCAAGGGAGGAAATAGCAACATTCATCAAAAACATGCTTAGTATATAAGTATTTAAGAGCTGCATACACAACAGCTTGTTCAAAATGATAAAACCATTGTCAGTGCTGTAGTAGAGTATGCAGGACTGCTATCTCATGGCAGTTTAGATATATCTATATTTATTTGTAAAGCAGTCATAAGACCGCTGCTCCTTAACTCATCCGCCACCTCTGAGGCGGTGGAAAGCAATCATCCCAAATCTGATATGATCAGGATGATTGACACTTCCTGCTAGCGGCTGATTGGCCGTGAATGTGCAGGGGGTGGTATTTTACAAGCATTTCACACGAAATGCTGAATTTATCGATGTCGGGCGGACATGATCCGCTACAGCCGATCATGTCCACCCGACAGTTGATAAATCAGCCCCATAATATTTATCTGCAGTGTAAAAATTAAAATTGATGCTAAGAATAGCAAAAACTCCCTGATCACATGACAAACATAACAGCAGAAACTGATATACAATTCTTGCGGTTAAAAGATTATAGACTAATAGCTGAAGACATGAGGTACAATTGGATCTTTGTGTAAATCGCTGACTCTAAATATTGATATACATAGACACACACGCACCTACTTACATAAATACACACATATATACATACATACAATTAGACACACATAGATAGATAGATAGATAGATAGATAGATAGATAGATAGATAGATAATGTGAACTATCAGAAAGAAGAACTAAGGACCTCAAAATATAGAGGATCCTTTAAAAAGACAAGGAACACAGCACTCTTTGAATATATAAAAAAAACACTTCTTTTATTAATACAGCTCCAGACTCCTGAACTGAAGACAAAAAAGCGTAAACAGGTGTAGAAAAAAGATACTTCTCATACATACATACGCCATTCAAAAAACACCAAATGCAGTCATATCCTATACATGCACATATCTGCTATAATGATTAAAGTTGGTCCACTAAACTAAGTAAAAAAAAAAACTTTGTGCACACAGAAAATCTTCAGGCAGTTTGTATTTGAGACTTATAGTGGCCAGCGCTGGTAAACTAAAACAAAGCCAAAATAAAAAAAAGAAGTAGTGGGACTAACTCTCCTTATGACAGCAAGAAAAGTACACAATTTGAAGGATGCACTAGTAACAAACAATTATGTGAGATCCCCCCACATGGGTAACTGGTTGAGTTCTCATGCCATCCATCCTCCAAGAAGCCGACAGAAGCCTTCATCCAAGCGGCCGAAGTCTTCCTCCACGCCCGCAGAAGTCTTCACCCAGACCGCATCTTTTATCTTCATCCATCCGGCGTGGAGTGGCTCCATCTTCAAGACATCCGAAGCGGAGCATCCTCTTCAATAGACGGCTTCTTCGGAATGAAGGTTCCTTTAAATGACGTCATCCAAGATGGCGTCCCTTAGATTCCGATTGACTGATAGAATTCTATCAGCCAATCGGAATTAAGGTTGACAAAATCCTATTGGCTGTTGCAAGGGCTATTTGTAGTTTATTGTAGGTTAGGTTTTTTATTTTTTGGGAGGGGGGCTTTTTTATTTTCATAGGGCCCTTAGATTACGTGTAATTACTTTAAATCTTTGATCATTTCTTTTTTGTTTTTTGTAACTTAGTGTTTATTTTTTTGTGTAACTTAGTGTTTGTTATTTTTTGTAACTTAGTTGTTAGTTTTTTGTAACTTAGTAATTTTTTTGTGTAGATTTAAATTATTTGAGTTGGGTTAGGTTTTTAAATATATAATATAGTTAATTTAATTTGTAGTTTAATGTAATTTTAGTATAAATGTTAGGGTAGATTAATTATTAATTTAATTTAATGTTAGACATAATGCCAGTCAACTGAAATTTAAGATCAGTGACCAACCATGTTCTTAAGCTTCATCAAGGTGCTGAAAGGGAGAGACTCCAAGTCAAAATGGAATGTAAATAGATATTATTTATTTATTTTATATGTTATTATGTTAACACCTGTGTGGCAGATGTATATACACACACACATATGCACAGTCTGCCACCCTGATGATTGCATGAAAATAATCTAAGCACATTTTGTACATTTATCATAAAGCTCTCTTCCTTTTCTGTTTATTTTATTATTAATTTCTTTGTTGGTAGTTCTTTCTGTTTCCATTCTGGTTTGATTACATTTAACATACACATTCCTATGTTTTTTAAGCTTTTCATGTAAATAATTATTTAAGCAAGAAGATGTTGTTTTGCATTTATTTCTGGAATGTAAATGAAGGAGAAACCCTTCTAAATGTTAGATGTCCATTATTTCTTATATTTTATTAGTTTAAGGGTTAATTACAAGCTTGTGCTTGTTTTTGGTAGATAAAGGATTTTTAAAAGTAGGACAGTATTGTGCCATTAGTACGTCAAACGCACATTTCTACCTCCCGAAAACAGCACAAAGGGCCCAATTACAAGTGGCGTATAATTTTTTTTTTTTGCTCAAGCACAAACAATTCTCAAACTAAACTCAATGGGCTAGATTACAAGTGGCATGCTTTTCTTCCGCTCACGCACAAACAGGGCCCTAACAAAGTCACGCACAGTAACGAAACACGGCGGTGGGCGGGGTCAGAGGGGATCCGTGTTAACTGAAATACTAGTTTGGCGGTTCTAACCAGATAGCTACATAGTAATGCTATATGGGATTTGAATCCGGATTCACACCCACTATGATACTTGACTAATACTATAGCGATTTTGATACGTTTGGCTGTTATATGGTTACATTATAGAATGTTACAAGTGGCTATAATTATACTACTGAATGGAAGTCTTTAATTGCGCTTTCTAGAACTAGGGAACTTAATCACAGCAGCTTGCAGGTAGGAGGACTCCTTTGAACGCATAGGTATACCTGCTATGTGAACAAGTGATGTGTTGTTCCCCTAGCTCATAGATCCGATGCATAGGACCATCTCTGGTACCCTGGCCCCTCTTTTTACTTATGTTTTAATAGTGATATTGGGAACAGATATAAAGTCACAAAGGTGGTCGTGATATACCCACCTGTAGCTGAGTCCCAATGTTAAGTTTGTACTGTTTTGCATATATGTTAAATAAAGTGTTTTCATTGTAATACTTATTATTTGTGAATATTACAGTGTTTAATTCAGCATTGGGTTTAATGCCCCAAATTCATACTGATCCCTAAACAAAGATCATACAGTCAAATACCTTGTCATATACCATATACCTTTTAACCTTTATAAAAAAATGAAATATTTATAGAATATTTTTTATCTGATAGTGTATATATGAGTGTACCACTTTATTTTAATGTGCTTATGTTGTACTTGGTTTTAAACCCTTACGATTTACGCTAGATCTCCACTCGCGCTAACCTGACAAGTGCAAATTTTGTTTGCGCTGGAGCGCACCCGATTACTTTCAACTTGTAATATGAGTGAAAGTAAGCGCAGTCCTGATATAGCTTTATTTGCGACCAGTGCTAACTTTAGTGCGGCACTTGTAATCCAGCCCAAAATCTTTACTTGCCACAATAATCTCTAAATATTATAAACTAAAAAGGTGAATGATAAATAAAATAGAAAATAAATTGCAAATTTTGAGGGGGAAAAAATTACATCACAGATTGAAGATCCTATATATTGATCACTTTTAATAATTTGTAGTGAAGCTAATGGGTGACGTGTGCAATTAGCCAGTTGTGCTTCAAAACCAGAGATGTGTGTATGTCTTTTTTTTTTTAAAGCATTATCAGTATATTGGGCATGTGTGTTTCTGGTTTATGAATTTTGCTAATTTATATTTGTTTAAAAGTACTTATTACACTTCAGGAGTATTTTGAAAACTGTTGTATGGGGATTAATCAACTCCATTTAGCTGTGGAATTCAATAAGTGATAAACTGCCTTGTAAAAGTTCTGATAAGTGTCAAGAATTTAGATTGTGATCAGTATAATAGAACTAGCACATGTTATGTACAGAACAATAAACAATGGAAATGGCTGATTGTGACCGTGTGTACATTGAAAGGGGCTCATCTTCAACCACCGTCATCCCGATAATTATCAAACTATAGATTGTTACCAACCCCTTAATATACAGATTCATTTTCTGGTCTCGTTTGTCACCATATTGCAAGATCTGAGTTGAACATATTGGGCCCCATTTACTAAGCACAGTGCAAACAAGGTTCCTGACTTGGGAACCTGTCCATCCAGCTTCGCATTGAACAGTGTCTGCTGCCCGGATGTATTATTACACTGTCACTTAAGTGTGTAATGCCGCCCACTTCTCTCGCTTGTCAATCACACCGAACAAACGTGTTCGTGGTGATTTCTATCCACTAACTCAAAGGTGGTGGAGAATGTAAGAAACAGCGGTCCCGTGACCGCTACTTCTTATATTGCAGAAAGCAGGCTTGCATGTTCAAGCCTGCCCAGCAAGGTCTTCAAAGCAGCATACACTTATTACTACAGTGAGCCCATTAAGTGTTGGGGGTATATGCCATACTATGCTTTATAAACTGTTTGCACTGCACAAGTTAAACTCCAGTCTTGCAGACAAGCTGAGGAGAAGACTGTACATTACCTTGTTCTTTGCTTTTGTTTTAGGTTTTTGCGCACGCTGGGTTTTTGCTTGCATTACAAGTGAAACCCGATGCACACAAAAAGCCTCTGTTTAGCAAAGTTAAAGCATGAGCGGGAGAGTGAAATAGTGCTCCTCTCGTAATCGAGAACAAATTGTGCTAGAACTCATTATTTAGTACTTTTTACGCACCATATTTTAGAACATATACTCAAATTTAGTCTGGCACTATCTAAAATAAATATAATATTATAAAGCATTCCAAGTAATTACTAATTACAAATAATAAATATATATTTCTAATTTAAAATGAATGTCATAAAAAAATTGGAAAGTATTTATTTAATACTCGTAAAATAAATATCAAAGTGTGAACAGTGTTCAAACATGAGTTAAATGAGTTATGCATCATATATTATTTATTATTTTATTTATTTTTTATATAGCGTCAATACGTTTTTCAACTCTATGACATTAGGTGCATAATAGCTAGGTAATAATTCAATCAGTCAATTATATGACTGATAAAGGGGCCATCTGATGTCAATCCCCTTGCACATATGCATTTGTATTATGACCCTTTGGGAGGTTTTCCTAAGGGTGATGGGGGAACCAAAAGTGGACTCCTTGTCCAATGTGCTTATAGGAATATGGCTTCACCTCACTGACAAGGCCCACAGAAGGCCGTAACGATAGTCTGGGGTTGTCATGTTCCTTGTTAAGTGGAGAATTGCCTGGTATTTCGAGGCTGGACTGACCTTACTAGGTGGGATCAGACTGATATACTTCAGGAAAGTTTTCCTATGTGAAAGCACAATTGGGATAAAAGAGGCTGCTGCTAGGTGGCAACTCACCATAGAACAAGCTACCAAGTTGTTGTGTTCATTCCTGGTAGAGCGATTCTCTTTCTCTTTGCACTTGCACAAGGGTGGTATACAGGCAGGGGAACAGAACAGAATTATCTCAGTGAGAAGTCAGAGAAATATGTTAATGAAGGTTGTATATATAATTTCTTCCCATTAGATTTTGACTTTTATTCTGTTTTTCTAGTCATATAAAAGCATTAGTAGAGCAAAAAAAATCTGGTATTAAAAATAGGTCCATTAACACATTCTTCTTTGGATTCAGAGTTTTTTTGAGGACATCCCTTTTTTGATTATTCAAAAAAAGTAATCATATTAATGGGATAGAAACAAAATAGATAATTTCTTTATTACCCATTCCCCAGTTTTGCATAACCAACACGGTTATATTAATATATATTTACCTCATTGATTACCTTGTATCTAAGCCTCTGCAGACTGCCTCCTTATTTCAGTTCTTTTCACAGACTTGCATTTTAGCCAATCAGTCCTGACTCAAATAACTCCACTTGAGTGAACACAGTGTTATCTATATGACACACATAAACTAGCGATGTCTAGTTGTGAAAAACTGTCAAAATACACTGAGATAGGAGGCAGCCTTCAAGGGCTTCAGAATTAGCATATGAGCCTACCTAGGTTTAGCTTTCATCAAAGAATACCAAGATTTACAAAAGAAAATGATTTCAGTGCTACTCTAGTAGATCAATTTCAGAAACAATTTCACACTAATGCTGTGAAAAGAGCTATATAGAGTTAGAAATATATTTACAAAACAAAACAACAACAAGAAGGGCTGAGTCCATAAAGTCAGTCAGCATCAGAAGTTTATTTGTATTAAAACATACAATTCAGCAGGGAACTCCCTCTGATTTGAAGCATCTAATGAATAAATGTGCTTCCTCAGAGATTTACAAAACAGTCTTAAATCAAGTGAAAAATGATTTCAGTAATATAAAATTAAAGTGACAGTATCATCTGTTGGTATATCCCTAAATTTACCAATCAATGTTTAAGGGATGGTCACTCTTGAAGCAAATAAAAGGGTTATTTTTTTGTTCCAATATTCAAAATTTGTCAACATGATCCTTGAACAAAATCTATAAATAGGAAAACAGAAAAAGGAGACAACCACCTGGGCACAAGGTAACAGGTTATTGACAACTTAAAAACACATTAAAAACTTTATATGCATACCAGATTATACAGTTAAAACGGCTTTTCACTCCCACCAGGTAATGTCTCTAGGCTGATCCTCTTTCTGGACTTCAGCTTCTGAGCTCTCCTCCTCCGGGGGGGATCTTGTTTACTGCCTCTGTAAATAAGTGTATAAGATCCCTCAAGAGTAAGACTAGACTGTCCCTTTAAATATAAATGTGGTTAAAGTAGATTCGGTAGGTCCTATGCTTATGAGAGCTTACTACATACGTAGGTCATAACAATAGAATGGTAAAATGGTTAGCCCAGGAACTATCGTAGGAGAACAGTTGTCCAACCTAAAGAGTGAGGGCCACATATGTCTTCATAAGCTTCCCCATTCCTTCTCCTATGTGTAACATACATAGTGCTGTTTTAGAGCTATATGATGTTGCAGCTATATTAAAAGGATCATTTTAGTATAAATATGATTGACAAATTTAACTCCAGCATGTGGAAAAAAGAATTGTAACCTCAGAAGAGAATAAGCAAATACACTCCTAGGTCTGAAAATAGACAAGGAGGTAGTGTAGGTATTTTACTTTCCTCTCATTGCACCCTCCAATAAATACATCCCATCTCTTCCCACACATTTTTCTCATTTGAAACCCACATGATTCGCTTATTCTCTCCCGTCTCTATACGTGTTTCAGTCATATACCGATCCCCTGGCTCCTCAACTCAATTTCTAGATCACTTAGCTGCCTGGCTACCTTATTTCCTCTCCTCAGGCACCCCTGCCCTCATTCTTGGCGATTTCAACATCCCTCTTGACAATCCCATTGCCTCCTCTGCAAAACAACGTTGTCAACTCACTTCCTCTTTCGGACTGACTCTCCCACTCACAAAGATGGTCACTCCCTTGACCTGATCTTTAGCTATTGATGCACTATTTTAAACTTCACAAACTCTCCTTTTCCTCTTTCTGACCACCATCTCCTCACTTGCAACATCTCATCCCTCCCTACAACTCTCCTTCTACTCCTCACACCAAACTTCACAGAAGCATTATGTCATTAGATCAGCAAAAGCTTGCTAATTCCCTCAAAAAATCACACACTCATCCTCAGCCCTTGCATACTCCTCTGACACGGTACCTACGCAGATGTTCCCGTACTGCTGAGCAGCACTGGAGAAAATCTCATTTCCTTCATTACAAGTTCATTTTGAATTCCTACTATTCTTCCCTTAAAGGGCCATAATACCCAAATGTTTAAACACTTGAAAGTGATGCAGCATAGCTGTAAAAAGCTGATTAGAAAATATCACTTGAACATCTCTATGTAAAAAAGAAAGATATTTTACCTCAAAAGTTCCTCAGTAGCCACCTCCCATTGTAAAGGATTTCTAAGCAGCATTTTAGTGTGTTTGTCCTGGGACATCTGAAGGGACTAGCATTGTGCACTCTCATATTATTTCACCAATCAGGTAAAGGAAGCTTTCTATGAAATCTCATGAGAGTTAAGTCAAATCTCATGAGATCACAGTAAGAGTTCATGACCTCAGCACTGCTGATGCTGATTGGCTGCTGTTCATTTCTTCATTTTTTTTAATTTTTTTACCTGCAGCTGGGAGCAGCTGAGTATAACTTTTTACACAGAACTTACTCTGCTGAGCTGAGGAAATTGTGAGGTAAAATATCTTCCTTTTTTACATAGAGATGCTCAGGTGATATTTTCCTGTCAGCTTTTTACAGCTATACTGCATCAGTTTCAAGTGATTTAGCATATGAGTATTATGTCCCTTTAATCTCTATAAACAACATTACTTCTCTACTCTTATCTCTAATCTTTCTTCAAACCCAAAACGTCTGTTCTCCACTTTCAATATTCTTCTATGCCCACCCCTTAATACAACTTCTCTTTCAGCTCAAGACTTTGCCAGCCACTTCAATAACAAAATCGACTCCATCAGAAACGAAATCAGCTCTCAACATACTTCCATTCTCTCACCCCCTCAAATGCTCGCAATCAAACACAAACCACATAGCCATAAATTTAGCTCTTTCTCCCCTGTTACTGAGGAAGAAATTTCGGCACTTATACTGAGCTCTCACCTCACTACCTGTCCTTTTGACCCTATCCCCTCAAAGCTGCTCCCCTCCCTCTCTTCTACCCTTACCCCTATACTCACACACATTTTCAACCTCTCCCTCACCACCGGTATCTTTCCCTCATCTCTGAAACATGCACTGGTCACACCTAACCTCGAAAAACCTTCTCTTGATCCAACCTCCCCATCCAACTACCACTCTATTTCCCTACTCCCTCTTGCCTCAAAGCATCTCGAAAAGCTAGTATATGCACGCCTTTCCCATTTCCTTACAATAAACTCCCTCCTTGACCCACTGCAATCTGGATTTCGTCGCCATCACTCAACAGAGACAGCAATCGTTAAGGTTAACAACGACCTACTTACAGCAAAATCAAAAGGTCACTTCTCTCTGCTTATCCTCCTTGATCTATCCGCAGCCTTTGATACTGTTGACCACCCTCTTTTGTTCCAAACCCTCCACTCCTTCGGCATTTGTGACACAGCCCTCTTGTGGTTCTCTACCTAGCTGTCAAACCATACCTTTTAGTGTAGCCTTCTCTGGGGCCTCCTCTTCCCTATCACCACTTTCTGTTCGGGTACCGCAAGGCTCTGTCCTCGGTCCTCTTGGCTAAATCCTGCCACTTCCACCTTAAAAACATCTCTAAAATTAGACATATCCTTACACAAGACACAACTAAGGTTTTAATCCACTCTCTCATCCTTTCCCACCTCAATTACTGCAACTCTGTCCTCTCTGGTCTCCCCAGCTACCGCCTAGCTCCTATACAATCCATAATGAATGCCTCTGCCAGGCTCATCTTCCTTACACGTCGCTCTTCATCTGCTGCACCTCTCTGCCAATCCCTTCACTGGCTTCCTCTTGCTTCCAGGATTAAACACAAAATTCTCACTCTGACATACAAAGCCACCAACTGCACTGCTCCCCCCTACATTTAAGACCTTATCTCCAGATACTCTCCCTCCCGTCCCCTTCACTCTGCTCATGACCTCCTACTCTCCTCCTCTCTTGTTACCTTATCACACTCCCGCTTACAGGACTTCTCCAGACTGGCTCCCATCTTGTGGAACTCTCTGCCTCGCTCCACGAGACTCTCCCCTAGTTTTGAAAGCTTCACGCGCTCCCTAAAGACTCTACTAATCAGGGATGCATAAAACCTACAATAACCTTTCTTTATACCATTTCCTCTCCTCCATTGCTATCCCCTTGAACCCAATTAGCATGTAAGCCTAAGAGCCATGCTGTTTGTAGATCACCTTCTTTAGAGTTGACTACAATAGTGCGACTCTTGGCAGGGCCCTCTACCCGTCTGATCCCTATAAATATTTCCTTGTATTCTGCCTATGTTTATAGCGCGGAATCTGTTGGTGCTCTACAAATAACCTATAATAATAAGAAGAACACACATATGTTTTTTAAATTAAAATATACTGCAAACGAGTTAAAAACTTGATTCTGGGGCAAAGAAGAGTCATTCATATTTACTTTTGAATGTCTCTTTAAGTTGGAATGGTGTCTTCATTATAAATGTTGCTCTTCAATGTATTATAACTTTGCAGTGTATCAGCAATTAATTTTTAGGGAAAAACATTTAGGGCCAGATTACAAGTGGAGCGGTATTTAACGCTCCCACCCGATCGCTAACTCCGCTAGAAGAAAGCTGTTTGCGCGTCAGGAAGCACTTGTATTACATGCTGAAGATAAACAGTTTTCACTTGTGTGCATGATAACGTATTGCCCTATAAAAGTCAAGTGGAAAAAAACACCCTGCTCGCAAGCAAACACCATTGCATATTCTCAAGTGCACTATAAATATATATATATATATATATATATATATATATATACACATACTGTATATTAGATATGTGCATGGCGAAAAAATTTGGTTCGGTTTGATTCGGATTTTTTCGAATTTCGGTGCGGATCGATTCGAATTCTGAAACATTCGAATCAATTCGGTTCAGATTCATTTCAGATTCATTCGGATTTTAATAAATTCGGCTGGATTCGGTTCGATTCGGTTCGATTCGGTTCGGAAATTCGGTAAGTGTTAGGTGGGATTAGACTAGTTTTATGTAATGTATATTAGGTGTAACCCATAGCAGAGTGATATAACCTAATATACTGTACAATACTAGTGTAATCCATGGCCATCCGAATCTACCGAATAAATCCGAACGAATTCGGATTTATTCAGTAGATTCGGCACTATTTTAATTCGGAAATTCGGATCAACCCGAAACCCAAATTTTACGAATTCGGCCGAATTTCCGAATCGATCCGAAACGAATCGCACATGTCTACTGTATATATATGATGGAATTTTGGAACAATATATATCTGTATCTATATACGTATATATATATAGATGATTATATATAGGTATATATATATATATATATATATATATATATATATATATACAGTATATATATATACACACACACACACAGATACATATATAGAATATCTATTTAAAAATACATAGAATATATTCTGATGTGCGAAGAAAATTGTAATGTGAATTATTTACAATAAATACACAGTATAACACTTTATTAAATAAAAATATTGCATAAATATGTTTTGAAAAGTTTTCATCTAATTGACTGTAAAGGGCTCTGTATATGTCTATATATGTATACATATGTATTTTTGTGTTTCTATGTGCACATGTGTCTGTAAATAAATATATATACATATAAATACATAAATACATATGTATATACATATAAACATATACACACACACACACATATATATCAAAGTGATGTGTGGAGACTCCCAAGATGACTCCACAGAGAGAAATATAAACAAAAAAGTTTGTGTTCTGCGCCTTTCTTCTGTGGTAATATAAAGATAGTGGGGTAATATCTCCCCTATACCTAAGAACTTACTTCAAAGAACCTCAATCAATATGAGGTAAGTAGTCACCCTTCACAGATATCCCTCCAAACTCTGTAACAAATCCAATCTGAATCCACTGTGCTGTAGGCTGCAGCTGAGTGTAGAATCCTCACCGTAGAATATGATGTCTCAGAATATCAGGACTTGATCAATGATACTTTATTACGAAGTGAGATTTCGGTGTCGCCCCCGTCCTCAGACCTTGTATCTAAGCCTCTGCAGACTGCCCCCCATTTCAGTTTGTTTGACAGACGTGCTTTTCAGACCATCAGTGCTCACTCCAGGGTAACTTCACGTGCATGAGCTCAATGTTATCTGACACCTCACTACACACTGCTAAACTTCCTCTGTATAGTTCTATATATGTATACATATGTATTTATGTGTTTCTATGTGCAAATGTGTCTGTAAATAAATATATATACATATAAATACATAAATACATATGTATATACATATAAACATATATACACACACACACATATATATATATATATATATATACTGTATATATATATATATATACACACACACATATTTAGACATGTATATGTATTGTTATGAGTGTAACTGTACTTTGCAATATATTTTTGGTGTGTTTTGTGACTCTTTTGTGTTTCACAAAACAGTTAACCAGAGCTCTAAGGTTGCTGTAATCCTTCTAGTGTAAATCATGATTTCACTCAAGCGATCGCACCAGTAATATCAGCGGTAAATCAGACGCGTGCAAACACCTGCAATGAACTGTTAATGTAATCTGGCCCTTAATTGTGGATGAAAAATGTTGTTCTTCTGCATTTGTTCTGTTAAGAAATCTGTAGATATGGAAATAATTTATCTATGTGTATAGTACAGAGAGTATGGTGAGACATTTAAAATGATACACAGAAGTAGGGCATATACAGTTTTATTATGGTGAAAATGACTGAATATCCATGAGCAGTTGGGTGGTTAAAGAATGTATTGCGAAATTCCAATATGAGAACAAGATTAAAAAGAGACGAGAAACTGTAAAAAAAAAAAAATTAAAAAAAATACACACCCAGAGTAGTACAAAACAGAGAGAAAAATGTATAGTTCATAAATCACAATCCATAAGCTCAATAAAAATGTTATTGTAGGAGAGTCTTTTCTAATACTTCTTATTTCAATCTCAGTCATATCTATGTTAAAGGGACAGTCTAGGCCAAAATAAACTTTCATGATTCAGATAGAGCATGTAATTTTAAACAATTTTCCAATTTACTTTTATCACCAATTTTGTTTTGTTCTCTTGGTATTCTTAGTTGAAAGCTTAACCTAGGCGGTTCATATGCTAATTTCTTAAACCTTGAAGCCCACCTCTTTCAGATTGCATTTTAACAGTTTTTCACCACTAGAGGGTGTTAGTTCACGTATTTCATATAGATAACACTGTGCTCGTGCACGAGAAGTTATCTGGGAGCAGGCACTGATTGGCTAGACTGCAAGTCTGCCAAAAGAACTAAAAAAAGGGGCAGTTTGCAGAGGCTTAGATACAAGATAATCACAGAGGTTAAAAGTATATTATTATAACTATGTTGGTTATGCAAAACTGGGAAATGGGTAATACAGGGATTATCTATCTTTTAAAACAATAAAAATTCTGGTGTAGGGGGGCGGAGCCAGCGTTGAGTCTGAACGGTCGCACTATTTCATAGCTCCTGTTATCTATTACCAATAATTCAATATTTTAGACCGTTCAGCTCAACTAAAATTATCATTGACGGCTCTCTGGTAGCTCATGGTTCTCCACAGAGCAGCCTGAAGATTGTGGGTTACTGTATTTAGAGTTTCCTCGGTGAGATCATGAGGCACAGTCACCCGGGGCTCCAGAAGGCAGCCATCTTTAACTACACAAGGGAACCCATATAGGAGAGAAAAGTAGCCCGCTGCACTTTCTAACAGCTATTTACCACTCCACTTAAGCTCATCTACTTATCTCATTTGGCAGCGTATAAGCTACATCTTATAACCATCAGAGCATTGAGCCTTAACACCGCTCCAGTTCAACAGTAATGGGCTGTGAATAGGTGGCGGCACAACAGAATCCACAGTGATAGGCATATACTCAGGCTACATCGGTGCAGCTGTTAACCCGCTACCACAGCAACTGATCTGTAATAGGAGACAACTCCCGCTAAACCAGCATGACGACTTGTGGGGAACAAGTGACCACCGTGATATACATAGATATCAAGAATCATCTAAGGAGTTTGGCTGCTGAAGTGGAAGCATTCCTTGCTCATAGCTACGCTACCCCTGCGGTAGCTGAATACACGCCATTGACCCAGAAGCCTCAGGAGAAGCATTCGCTCTCACGGGGAAACAGACCTGAACCTCCAGATAAAAGATCTCACACCCCTCACGGAACCACCTATTTAGGCAAGTTAAATCCAGTTGCTGGGGTTTCTGATCCTTATCCCCCTTTGCTTATAACTGACACCAAGGTGTTAGCTGGGAATGCACCTCTTTCCATTCTTGGGCCGTTTGATGGGAGAGTAATTACATCACATGTCTGGGGCCCCTGTACCGGTCATTTATTGCTACTTGGGACTAGTTCAGCTAGTAGTGGAACCGGACATACAATTAAAAGCCTTGACACTTCCCTAGATCTTCGCAACTCCCCAAGCTTGTGTCATAGTAGTGTTCTGCAGGACCTGGGTAACTGGCTATGTGTGTTCCTTATAATAGTACTGATGGCTGGAGCGGGAGTTACACCTGCTATGGGCATCGGGTAAAGAGCAGGGATGCTGATAACAGCACAAACTGAACATGAGGGCTTATGCGCTGGGACTCCTGGAACGATATATATATCCTCACTACACATTCTATTTTAAAGTTTTTTGTTTTTTTTTACCCAAACATATTTGCAGCAGGTGGTATTCATATATTCGAAATGCGGACTTATATCACTATTGGGAACTATCTATGCGATCTTCTGATTGCAAGGCTGTTAGGTCTGGGCACTGGGTTTGTTAGTGTCTGATGTGTGAGGGGTTATGTGAAGCAACTTGATGGTTAAGAACTGTGCAATGTAATCCCTCTGTTTGCAGTTTGCTTTACACTTATGAATGTACAGGGGAATGAATTGAATATTGCTATCTCTTCTGCTATGCCCCCACATTTGAAAGTTTAATCTGACCCTCACAGCCACATGATGATTCTCAGCCACTGCTGCAATCTATTATATATTAAACCTACATAGTAAAAAAAAAAAAAAAAAAAAAAAAAAAATTTGTTCTATCATTACAGAGATGTCGGCACTACCCTGGGTCACAAACTTTCTCATAATATATATCCCGCATGACGGTCTAAGGATCTGAAACCAGGGGACTACCCATGCTCAAAATGTTTTGTAACTAGCTTTTCTCTCCTGAGACTGTAGCATAAGTATAGCTTTTACTGATTCAGGATTGACGCCAAAATTCTGTTGTGAATGTTTTTTCTTAACTGTTGCCTTACATGATCTCATCTTACCCTTTACCATACCTTTATACCTGAAACATATGTTCATAGTTTCTAGAGAAGCCTATCTACCCCCCACATTTTTAGTTCTTGATGTATATCCCCCCTTACTGCAAGTATCATAAACAGTAACTTACAGTTCAGAATTTAGCATAATTTATCCTCCAATATCCCACATAGACTTTTATATTATGTACCTCCTATGTGATATTCTCAGAACTATTTTTGTTGTGGGGTCTTATTTAGCAAAGTTACCCAGCGATGTTTATGTTTCCTGCAAGTTTTCATATATAATGATATAATGTTAGGTTCCATGTCTGGGGTTTGTGTGATCTATTATCTTATACTCCTAACCTAGAAGATCTCTAACACTACTGGACTACTACAATCGTTTATGCTTTAGTCCTTGGAAGTTGACACAACCTCCACGTTGTATGGGTACTAGTAATGTATACTATACATACTGCGTGAATATACAAAAGATACTTGCTCCCAGCATACATGCCCTTCTACTCTGAGTCCTGCAGAGAGTCTCCCAATAAAACACTCCAACTGTATCCCCCATGTTACTTAGACCCCCTTTACTTATTTTACAGGCCCATGAAGTCTAGGGGCCTGATTATGTGGACATATAATAAGGCCACAGCCCATGAGACATTCATCATTAGCGTTCCCCTCACATGCCAGACTGCAACAAGTGGTTTTTACCTTGCATAGTTACGCCCACTGGGACCATTATTAGGATACTACTAAGATATGTCTTTAGGTTCCCCACATCTAGGTGATATACCTATCATAAGGGACATTTGTGTGAGGTTATGTAAACTATAGTTTTAGATCACAACTGCTCTATTATCTAGGTAGCCTATCTTAGTGTCGCTCCTCATTTAACTTCACTAGGGATATAGGTTCTAGTCTCAGGCTAAATTCTATTTAGTGTATAAGATGTGGCCTGTGTGTTGGGCACAGTCTCCTGTTTGTAGATTTTAATATATATTAAGCTATAGTTCTCTAAATTTGGATTCCAGTTTGTGATCCTTTTCTATGCAGGAGCTGAATACCCCTTACAGCCCTTTTCCTCATACTTTAATGTTGTGCTCCCAGTAGATGTAAGAAACTTGTTCACTATCTAAAAACCCTTTTTCTCATTCCTTCTGCCAAACGATGTTGTAGGTCAAGGCTTTAATATTTACAGGGGATAGTATAGATACTCAGACACTTTTGAATGTATTTCTATAATTTGCACCTCTCCCCCCCCCCCCTATTATATGGATTACACATCATTTGTTCCGGTTACGCCTCTCTCCTCCCTTTCCCGCTGGTACTTTTTGCCTGCGGGTCATATCCCTCCTCCTTTTTCCTACACTGCCTATAGGTGGCACTACCCTAGGAGAGGGGCACACCATGAGGTCCCCTAGGCCCCAAATAATCTAATATCCCCCCTTCAGATTATACAACTTGGTAGAGTATAACTTGACCACTCTCAAATTACACTCATGGTTTTAGTTTGTGTATATATGTTTTTAGGCTCCCTCTATAGGAGTATAAAGGATTGGATGAGTATAGTAATGGTTATTTTGAGTAATAATCCTTTAGTTCCAACTAAACCTGCTTCTCGAGCTGACATTCTAGCTGGCTCCGCCCTCCATCCCCCTCTCCTCCACCCTCCCCCTTATTACATTTTGAGCGGCTTTTGCCCGCTGCATCCCCCCTCTCCCATAAATCTATAGAGTTAACTCCTCCCTAGTCTCACCCTTTTTTTAATAGATACCATACTCTTTTTTGTACATAGCTAGAAGAGGACCTTTTCTGCTTATATCACGTTTATGACACTCTAACACAAAACTGAAGTCTTTCTATGTGATAGCCCACATTTTCTGGTAATATTTGAGATACTAGAATGCAATACTCTCCCAACTATGCTGTGTATACATTGACTTGTAAATGTTTGGGGCATACCCTATACTCTGTATTTGTTTATGACTTCAATAAAAAATTATTTAAAAAAAAAAAAAAAAATTCTGGTGTAGACTGTCCCTTTAAAAGTGTACTTTCTCATTCAACAATTTTTTTTGAGTCTATAAATCTGAGTGCATTTTTTATCTCACAATAAAGGATAATGGTAGATCCCTACTGACAACCTCTCACAATTTAATTTATCGAAGTTCATGCATTGCTGAAAAAAGAAAAAATACTAATTTGATACATAGTAGGGCCAATATGTGAGCATGATTATTTTAGTGCAGTTACACCTAAATACGATCACTAGTATTTTTTATTACTATTATCACTTATTTGTAGAGAGCCAACAGATTCTGCAGTGCTATAAACATAGGTATTATATACAAAGGTTGCATTTATAGGAGATATATGGGTACTAGAGGGCCGTTGTAAATCAGCTCTCATGAAGGTGTCTTACAAAACAGCTAGGCTCATAGGCTTACATAATAAAGAGGTTCAATGGGTTGACAAAAGGAGGAGAGGAACTGAGGTAAGAAATGTTGCATATACTGTATGCATCTCTGAACAGTAGAGTCTTGAACGAGCACTTGAAACTTTGAAAACTAGGGGAGACTTTTGTAGAGTGGAATAGAGAGGTTTTTTTTACAAAATAGGGGCTATTCTGGAGAAGTCTTGTAGATGGGAATGTGAGGAGGTAACAGGAGAGGAGGAGAGGAGGAGAGAAGGAGGTCATGAGCAGAGCAAAAGGGTTGGGAGGGAGAGTATCTGGAGATATAGGGGGAGCAGTGTTATTGAGGGCCTTGAATGATAGAGTCAGGATTTTGTTTTTTGTTTTCTGGAGGCTAGAGGAATCCTGTGAAGGGATTGGCAGAGAGGTGCAGCAGAAGAAGGGCAAAATGTAAGTAAGATCAGCCTGGCAGAGGCTTATATGGATAGTATCCCCATATTTATTCATAAACGCTATTATCAATAATTATTTTGTGTATACTTCAGTTGTTTAAACAGATCATTTTCAGATACTGACTCACAACACCTAACACAATTATGCAGTTAGGTTAGTGATATCTATCAACATACCCCCATATTCTACTCTGTTTCCTATAAACCACTTAATATGTTTGATTCAGTGTCACATATTTACTTCATCAATTTCCTTACATCCAAATAAACCCCAGAGAAATACAGCAGTTGTTTAACTACCTGGTCTAGATCATGGGCCCAAACTGTCATGTGTAAAGCATCAATTGTTGCAAGTTTTTAACACAGCAAAACTCTAACAATATTAAGTAAGTTTTAAACACATATTTTAAAACAGATACTGAATTTAAGTCCACAAACTACCAAGGACTAGATTATAAGTACTATATACTATATTATAAATATTTGCACTATTGAGCAAACCCCACTAAAGTTAAATCAATAGTGCTCTTATTCTTGCACTCATATTAAGTTGAAAGTTAAAAGTTATCTCTCAAGCAGAAGCCTCAGACGAGCTAACATCTGAAGGTCGGAAAGCATGGCTGCTTTCCCCATAGACTTTTATGGGACACGCTACAAAACCTGTTCTGGCTTTTACTTTAATGCTAACTTGAAAGTGCACAAAGACAAACTTTGCTAAAACCGAAGGTGCGTTAAGAGATAGTTGAAATACCTTCCTTCACTCATGCTATTATATATATATATATATATATATATATATATATATATATATATATATATATATATATATATATATATATATATATATATATATAGCAAATCTTGGTAGTTCAGCGCAACTAAATATAAATTGATAAATATAAATATAAATGATGGTACGGTAGGAGTACAGATTCTAATAAGTAGTCAAAATGTAAATATAGATGTTAATGAAGGATCTTGAAAAATAGTTCAAAAACAATCTTGGATATATTCCATGTAGGTACTAAAGTCAGTAAGGTCGTATAGTAAGTAGAAGGATGTCTCCTTACCGGAATATACCTCAATCTTATGAGGTAAGAGATGATCATGTAAGGAGTACTGGCTGTCCCTTCTTAGATGAGCAGGTAGGAGTGTCTCAGGGTTGTAGTCTTGGAGTCCTAGGGTCCTTCTCTGCGAACTTGTGTATGGTCTTTATCTTTATCTTGTGGAAACTTCCAGAGTAATTGTAGCTTGGGCCTAAGTGTCTCTCCGGAGTATGGTACTTCAGGCGGTATTCTCTGGTCCTCAGTTTCTCAGGTGGATATAGGAAGAAGAGAAGAATACATAGCGTGATACTGTATAAACAATCAATTTATTCAAAACGTTTGTGGTAAGATATACACTCACATGTAAAAACCTCAATCCGTAATGAGGTAAGATTATTGCATATAATGTGGTATAAACACTTAGCCAGTAAATCACATAGTTAATGATGGTGAAATACAAGGTAAAATGTAGGTGGTTTGCTTGAGAATTCTGTATCCCAAATTCTGAGTTCTGGACAGTGTTCCAGGAATAGGGGAGCCCAGCTGAGTGGTTACAAAAGCGCTCCCTTTACCTGTGTAGATACTTAGCAACAAAGTGCCAATAACTGGCAGATGTGGGTGCAGCACAGATTATTTCAAACAGGCCGCCCAAAAACAATTATATGTGCTGTGGTGGGCGTGGGAGCCCTGACGTAAAGTTATAGCATTTACAGCTTAAAAAATAAATCAATATACAAGAGTAACTTGCGTAATTATGTTCCTCAGTAGCCGGTCACAGAACGAAGTATGTGGAAACTGACACAGCCTCTGATGAAGAAGTAAGTTTTAAACTTCGAAACGCGTAAGGTATCAATAGAAGTGTGGCAGTGCAGGTTCCACATACTTCGTTTTGTGACCGGCTACTGAGGAACATAATTACGCAAGTTACTCTTGTATATTGATTTATTTTTTAAGCTGTAAACGCTATCGCCTAGATTTAGAGTTCTGCGTTAGCCGTCCAAACCAGCATTAAGGGCTCCTAACGCTGATTTTGGACGCCCGCTGGTATTTAGAGTCATTTAGAGCATTATTTCAATATTATTCAGGTTTTGAAATGTTATTGCACTATGTTATTTCTTTAATTTACAGGAACTACTAAGGATATCACTGAAAAGAATAAACACAGCTATTTAATTAGAAGGAAAAACTATCACTTACACGGATACACTTGGAAATTCATTCACTAGGAGGAACTATTAATAACCAACTATTTATTTGGATTACACATACCATTTAATTCCTTTGACCACATATATATTTTTTCTATATTTTTTCTAATTTTTCTAATTTTTCATTTTTTTCATATCATTATTTATTATTTTTTATTTTTCACATATTTTTCTTTTGGGGTCCCCATTATTTATTCCCTCACAAGTATTTTTTCACTTGGTTTTTTATATATAATCTATATTTTATATTTTATATATTTTACATATTTTTACATATTTTTACCATTTTTATTATACCACTGAACTTTTTCACCGTTTTATTACTGGATTTTTTTCTGGATTTTTTATTATCCAAGCACATGTTTGGATTTGTCATATCTTTAAACTCTTTTTATACTTTTATGACTCCCATTTGTCTATCTCCCTAATTGGTGAGACTTCATAGGAATTTCATTTTCATTGTTACAATTGGCGATCAATTTTTACTGTGTAATTGTTACATTTGACAACTGTTTACACACTGTTTCTACAATCGGATTGTTTTTATTGTTTTTATTATTTCTATATGTATGTAGTGCACATGGATCCATGTTATTTATAATCCTGTTTTATGTTTTATGATTTGTAATAAATATTTGAATCTAGTTAATCTGTTATATCTTCCTTTGCCTACCCATAGGCGCTCTTGGATTATTTTTGTATTTGTAAACTTCCATTAGGGTTAGCTAGATCCCCTATTACCCAGGAGCTATAAGGAAGTTGGTGAGCGCTGTTAGTCATTTGTACTATGGTATTTAGAGTCAGTCAGGAAAGGGTCTAACGCTCACTTTCCAGCCGCGACTTTTCCATACCGCAGATCCCCTTACGCCAATTGCATATCCTATCTTTTCAATGGGATCTTTCTAACGCTGGTATTTAGAGTCTTGGCTGAAGTGAGCTTTAGAACTCTAACGACAAAACTCCAGCCGCAGAAAAAAGTCAGGAGTTAAGAGCTTTATGGGCTAACGCCGGTTCATAAAGCTCTTAACTACTGTGCTCTAAAGTACACTAACACCCATAAACTACCTATGTAGCCCTAAACCAAGGTCCCCCCACATCACCGCCACTCTAATAAAATTTTTTAACCCCTAATCTGCCGACCGCACACTGCCGCAACCTACATTATCCCTATGTACCCCTAATCTGCTGCCCCTAACATCGCCGACACCTACATAATATTTATTAACCCCTAATCTGCCCCCCCCAACGTCGCCACTACCTTACCTACACTTATTAACCCCTAATCTGCCGACCGACCCTGCCGCTACTCTAATAAATGTATTAACCCCTAAAGCTAAGTCTAACCCTAACACTAACACCCCCCTAAGTTAAATATAATTTAAATCTAACGAAATAAAATAAATCTTATTAAATAAATTAATCCTATTTAAAGATAAATACTTACCTGTAAAATAAACCCTAATATAGCTACAATATAACGAATAATTATATTGTAGCTATTTTAGGATTTATTTTTATTTTACAATACCCCCCCCAACATTACAACCCACCACCCACATACCCCTAATCTAACCCAAACACCCCTTAAAAAACCTAACACTAAGCCACTGAAGATCTCCCTACCTTATCTTCACCATGCCGGGTATCACCGATCGGTCCAGAAGAGGGTCCGAAGTCTTCATCCTATCCGGCAAGAAGAGGTCCAGAAGAGGGTCCGAAGTCTTCATCCTATCCGGCAAGAAGAGGACATCTGGACCGGTAGACATGTTCATCCAGGCGGCGTCTTCTATCTTCATCCAGCGGGACCATCTTCAAGCAGCCAACGCATATCCATTCTCTTCTTCTGGCGACTCCCGAAGAATGAAGGTTCCTTTCAGTGACGTCATCCAAAATTGCGTCCCTCGAATTCCAATTGGCTGATAGGATTCTATCAGCCAATCGGAATTAAGGTAGGAAAAATCGGATTGGCTGATTGAATCAGCCAGCCAATCAAATTCAAGTTGAATCTGATTGGCTGATTGGATCAGCCAATCAGATTGAGCTCGCATTCTATTGGCTGATCGGAACAGCCAATAGAATATAAACTCAATCTGATTGGCTGATTGGATCAGCCAATCGGATTGAACTTGAATCTGATTGGCTGATTCAATCAGCCAGATTTTTCCTACCTTAATTCCGATTGGCTGATAGAATCCTATCAGCCAATCGGAATTCGAGGGACGCCATCTTGGATGACGTCACTTAAAGAAACCTTTATTCGTCGGAAGTCGCCAGAAGAAGAGGATGGATCCGCGTCGGCTGCTTCAAGATGGTTCCGCTCCGCGCTGGATGGATGAAGATAGAAGACGCCGCCTGGATGAACGTGTCTACCGGTCCAGATATCCTCTTCTTGCCGGATAGGATGAAGACTTCGGACCCTCTTCTGGACCTCTTCTTGCCGGATAGGATGAAGACTTCAGACCCTCTTCTGGACGGATCAGTGATACCCGGCGTTGTGAAGATAAGGTAGGGAGATCTTCAGGGGCTTAGTGTTAGGTTTTTTAAGGGGTGTTTGGGTTAGATTAGGGGTATGTGGCTGGTGGGTTGTAATGTTGGGGGGGTATTGTATGTTTTTTTTTTAAATGCAAAAGAGCTGTTTTCTTTGGGGCATGCCCCGCGAAAGGCCCTTTTAAGGGCTGGTAAGGTAAAAGAGCTGTTAACTTTTTATTTTAGAATAGGGTAGGGCATTTTTTTATTTTCGGGGGCTTTGTTATTTTTTTAGGGGGCTTAGAGTAGGTGTAATTAGTTTAAAATTCTTGTAATTTTTTTTATTTTTTGTAATTTAGTGGGGGGGGGGTTTGTAATTTAGTTTAGTTGATTTAATTGTAGATAATTGTAGATAGTTTAGTTAACTAATTTATTGATAGTGTAGTGTTAGGTTTAATTGTAACTTAGGTTAGGATTTATTTTACAGGTAATTTTGTTATTATTTTAACTAGGTAGCTATTAAATAGTTATTAACTATTTAATAGCTATTGTACCTATTTAAAATAAATACAAAGTTGCCTGTAAAATAAATGTAAATGCTAAAATAGCTACAATATAATTATTTGTTATATTGTAGCTATATTAGAGTTTATTTTACAGGTAAGTATTTAGCTTTAAATATGATTATTTATTTAATAAGATTTATTTTATTTTATTAGATTTAAATTAAATTTAACTTAGGGGGGTGTTAGTGTTAGGGTTAGACTTAGCTTTAGGGGTTAATACATTTATTAGAGTAGAGGCGAGGTCCGGTCGGCAGATTAGGGGTTAATACTTGAAGTTAGGTGTCGGCGATGTTAGGGAGGGGAGATTAGGGGTTAATACTATTTATTATAGGGTTTTTGAGTCGGGAGTGAGGCGGTTTAGGGGTTAATACATTTATTATAGTGGCGGCGAGGTCCGGACGGCAGATTAGGGGTTAATAAGTGTAGTTAGGTAGCGGCGACGTTGGGGGGGGGCAGATTAGGGGTCAATAAATATAATATAGGGGTCGACTTTTGTAGAGTGGAATAGAGAGGTTTTTTTTACAAAATAGGGGCTATTCTGGAGAAGTCTTGTAGATGGGAATGTGAGGAGGTAACAGGAGAGGAGGAGAGGAGGAGAGTAGGAGGTCATGAGCAGAGCAAAAGGGTTGGGAGGGAGAGTATCTGGAGATATAGGGGGAGCAGTGTTATTGAGGGCCTTGAATGATAGAGTCAGGATTTTGTTTTTTGTTTTCTGGAGGCTAGAGGAATCCTGTGAAGGGATTGGCAGAGAGGTGCAGCAGAAGAAGGGCAACATGTAAGTAAGATCAGCCTGGCAGAGGCTTATATGGATAGTATCCCCATATTTATTCATAAACGCTATTATCAATAATTATTTTGTGTATACTTCAGTTGTTTAAACAGATCATTTTCAGATACTGACTCACAACACCTAACACAATTATGCAGTTAGGTTAGTGATATCCATCAACATGCCCCCATATTCTACTCTGTTTCCTATAAACCACTTAATATGTTTGATTCAGTGTCACATATTTACTTCATCAATTTCCTTACATCCAAATAAACCCCAGAGAAATACAGCAGTTGTTTAACTACCTGGTCTACAGGGAGTGCAGAATTATTAGGCAAATGAGTATTTTGACCACTTCATCCTCTTTATGCATGTTGTCTTACTCCAAGCTGTATAGGCTCGAAAGCCTACTACCAATTAAGCATATTAGGTGATGTGCATCTCTGTAATGAGAAGGGGTGTGGTCTAATGACATCAACACCCTATATCAGGTGTGCATAATTATTAGGCAACTTCCTTTCCTTTGGCAAAATGGGTCAAAAGAAGGACTTGACAGGCTCAGAAAAGTAAAAAATAGTGAGATATCTTGCAGAGGGATGCAGCACTCTTAAAATTGCAAAGCTTCTGAAGCGTGATCATCGAACAATCAAGCGTTTCATTCAAAATAGTCAACAGGGTCGCAAGAAGCGTGTGGAAAAACCAAGGCGCAAAATAACTGCCCATGAACTGAGAAAAGTCAAGCGTGCAGCTGCCAAGATGCCACTTGCCACCAGTTTGGCCATATTTCAGAGCTGCAACATCACTGGAGTGCCCAAAAGCACAAGGTGTGCAATACTCAGAGACATGGCCAAGGTAAGAAAGGCTGAAAGACGACCACCACTGAACAAGACACACAAGCTGAAACGTCAAGACTGGGCCAAGAAATATCTAAAGACTGATTTTTCTAAGGTTTTATGGACTAATGAAATGAGAGTGAGTCTTGATGGGCCAGATGGATGGGCCCGTGGCTGGATTGGTAAAGGGCAGAGAGCTCCGACTCAGACGCCAGCAAGGTGAAGGTGGAGTACTGGTTTGGGCTGGTATAATCAAAGATGAGCTTATGGGGCCTTTTTGGGTTGTTGATGGAGTCAAGCTCAACTCCCAGTCCTACTGCCAGTTTCTGGAAGACACCTTCTTCAAGCAGTGGTACAGGAAGAAGTCTGCATCCTTCAAGAAAAACATGATTTTCATGCAGGACAATGCTCCATCACACGCGTCCAAGTACTCCACAGCGTGGCTGGCAAGAAAGGGTATAAAAGAAGAAAATCTAATGACATGGCCTCCTTGTTCACCTGATCTGAACCCCATTGAGAACCTGTGGTCCATCATCAAATGTGAGATTTACAAGGAGGGAAAACAGTACACCTCTCTGAACAGTGTCTGGGAGGCTGTGGTTGCTGCTGCACGCAATGTTGATGGTGAACAGATCAAAACACTGACAGAATCCATGGATGGCAGGCTTTTGAGTGTCCTTGCAAAGAAAGGTGGCTATATTGGTCACTGATTTGTTTTTGTTTGTTTTTGAATGTCAGAAATGTATATTTGTGAATGTTGAGATGTTATATTGGTTTCACTGGTAAAAATAAATAATTGAAATGGGTATATATTTGTTTTTTGTTAAGTTGCCTAATAATTATGCACAGTAATAGTCACCTGCACACACAGATATCCCCCTAAAATAGCTAAAACTAAAAACAAACTAAAAACTACTTCCAAAAATATTCAGCTTTGATATTAATGAGTTTTTTGGGTTCATTGAGAACATGGTTGTTGTTCAATAATAAAATTAATCCTCAAAAATACAACTTGCCTAATAATTCTGCACTCCCTGTAGATCATGGGCCCAAACTGACATGTGTAAAGCATCAATTGTTGCAAGTTTTTAACACAGCAAAACTCTAACAATATTAAGTAAGTTTTAAACACATATTTTAAAACAGATACTGAATTTAAGTCCACAAACTACCAAGGACTAGATTATAAGTGGGGCAAAAAACATTTGCACTATTGAGCAAACCCCACTAAAGTTAAATCAATAGTGCTCTTATTCTTGCACTCATATTAAGTTGAAAGTTAAAAGTTATCTCTCAAGCAGAAGCCTCAGACGAGCTAACATCTGAAGGTCGGAAAGCATGGCTGCTTTCCCCATAGACTTTTATGGGACACGCTACAAAAACTGTTCTGGCTTTTACTTGAATGCTAACTTGAAAGTGCACAAAGACAAACTTTGCTAAAACCGAAGGTGCGTTAAGAGATAGTTGAAATACCTTCCTTCACTCATGCTATTAAATATATATATATATATATATATATATATATATATATATATATATATATATATATATATATATATATATATAGCAAATCTTGGTAGTTCAGCGCAACTAAATATAAATTGATAAATATAAATATAAATGAAGGTACGGTAGGAGTACAGATTCTAATAAGTAGTCAAAATGTAAATATAGATGTTAATGAAGGATCTTGAAAAATAGTTCAAAAACAATCTTGGATATATTCCATGTAGGTACTAAAGTCAGTAAGGTCGTATAGTAAGTAGAAGGGTCAATCTTATGAGGTAAAAGATGATCATGTAAGGAGTACTGGCTGTCCCTTCTTAGATGAGCAGGTAGGAGTGTCTCAGGGTTGTAGTCTTGGAGTCCTAGGGTCCTTCTCTGCGAACTTGTGTATGGTCTTTATCTTTATCTTGTGGAAACTTCCAGAGTAATTGTAGCTTGGGCCTAAGTGTCTCTCCGGAGTATGGTACTTCAGGCGGTATTCTCTGGTCCTCAGTTTCTCAGGTGGATATAGGAAGAAGAGAAGAATACATAGCGTGATACTGTATAAACAATCAATTTATTCAAAACGTTTGTGGTAAGATATACACTCACATGTAAAAACCTAAATCCGTAATGAGGTAAGATTATTGCATATAATGTGGTATAAACACTTAGCCAGTAAATCACATAGTTAATGATGGTGAAATACAAGGTAAAATGTAGGTGGTTTGCTTGAGAATTCTGTATCCCAAATTCTGAGTTCTGGACAGTGTTCCAGGAATAGGGGAGCCCAGCTGAGTGGTTACAAAAGCGCTCCCTTTACCTGTGTAGATACTTAGCAACAAAGTGCCAATAACTGGCAGATGTGGGTGCGGCACAGATTATTTCAAACAGGCCGCCCAAAAACAATTATATGTGCTGTGGTGGGCGTGGGAGCCCTGACGTAAAGATATAGCATTTACAGCTTAAAAAATAAATCAATATACAAGAGTAACTTGCGTAATTATGTTCCTCAGTAGCCGGTCACAGAACAAAGTATGTGGAAACTGACACAGCCTCTGATGAAGAAGTAAGTTTTAAACTTCGAAACGCGTAAGGTATCAATAGAAGTGTGGCAGTGCAGGTTCCACATACTTCGTTTTGTGACCGGCTACTGAGGAACATAATTACGCAAGTTACTCTTGTATATTGATTTATTTTTTAAGCTGTAAACGCTATCGCCTAGATTTAGAGTTCTGCGTTAGCCGTCCAAACCAGCATTAAGGGCTCCTAACGCTGATTTTGGACGCCTGCTGGTATTTAGAGTCATTTAGAGCATTATTTCAATATTATTCAGGTTTTGAAATGTTATTGCACTATGTTATTTCATTAATCTACAGGAACTACTAAGGATATCACTGAAAAGAATAAACACAGCTATTTAATTAGAAGGAAAAACTATCACTTACACGGATACACTTGGAAATTCATTCACTAGGAGGAACTATTAATAACCAACTATTTATTTGGATTACACATACCATTGAATTCCTTTGACCACATATATATTTTTTCTATATTTTTTCTAATTTTTCTAATTTTTCATTTTTTTCATATCATTATTTATTATTTTTTATTTTTCACATATTTTTCTTTTGGGGTCCCCATTATTTATTCCCTCACAAGTATTTTTTCACTTGGTTTTTTATATATAATCTATATTTTATATTTTATATATTTTACATATTTTTACATATTTTTACCATTTTTATTATACCACTGAACTTTTTCACCGTTTTATCACTGGATTTTTTTCTGGATTTTTTATTATCCAAGCACATGTTTGGATTTGTCATATCTTTAAACTCTTTTTATACTTTTATGACTCCCATTTGTCTATCTCCCTAATTGGTGAGACTTCATAGGAATTTCATTTTCATTGTTACAATTGGCGATCAATTTTTACTGTGTAATTGTTACATTTGACAACTGTTTACACACTGTTTCTACAATCGGATTGTTTTTATTGTTTTTATTATTTCTATATGTATGTAGTGCACATGGATCCATGTTATTTATAATCCTGTTTTATGTTTTATGATTTGTAATAAATATTTGAATCTAGTTAATCTGTTATATCTTCCTTTGCCTACCCATAGGCGCTCTTGGATTATTTTTGTATTTGTAAACTTCCATTAGGGTTAGCTAGATCCCCTATTACCCAGGAGCTATAAGGAAGTTGGTGAGCGCTGTTAGTCATTTGTACTATGGTATTTAGAGTCAGTCAGGAAAGGGTCTAACGCTCACTTTCCAGCCGCGACTTTTCCATACCGCAGATCCCCTTACGCCAATTGCATATCCTATCTTTTCAATGGGATCTTTCTAACGCTGGTATTTAGAGTCTTGGCTGAAGTGAGCTTTAGAACTCTAACGACAAAACTCCAGCCGCAGAAAAAAGTCAGGAGTTAAGAGCTTTATGGGCTAACCCCGGTTCATAAAGCTCTTAACTACTGTGCTCTAAAGTACACTAACACCCATAAACTACCTATGTAGCCCTAAACCAAGGTCCCCCCACATCACCGCCACTCTAATAAAAAAATGTAACCCCTAATCTGCCGACCGCACACCGCCGCAACCTACATTATCCCTATGTACCCCTAATCTGCTGCCCCTAACATCGCCGACACCTACATAATATTTATTAACCCCTAATCTGCCCCCCCCCAACGTCGCCACTACCTTACCTACACTTATTAACCCCTAATCTGCCGACCGAACCTCGCCGCTACTCTAATAAATGTATTAACCCCTAAAGCTAAGTCTAACCCTAACACTAACACCCCCCTAAGTTAAGTATAATTTAAATCTAACGAAATAAAATAAATCTTATTAAATAAATTAATCCTATTTAAAGATAAATACTTACCTGTAAAATAAACCCTAATATAGCTACAATATAACGAATAATTATATTGTAGCTATTTTAGGATTTATTTTTATTTTACAATACCCCCCCCCAACATTACAACCCACCACCCACATACCCCTAATCTAACCCAAACACCCCTTAAAAAACCTAACACTAAGCCACTGAAGATCTCCCTACCTTATCTTCACCATGCCGGGTATCACTGATCGGTCCAGAAAAGGGTCCGAAGTCTTCATCCTATCCGGCAAGAAGAGGTCCAGAAGAGGGTCCGAAGTCTTCATCCTATCCGGCAAGAAGAGGACATCTGGACCGGTAGACATGTTCATCCAGGCGGCGTCTTCTATCTTCATCCAGCGGGACCATCTTTAAGCAGCCAACGCATATCCATCCTCTTCTTCTGGCGACTCCCGAAGAATGAAGGTTCCTTTCAGTGACGTCATCCAAGATTGCGTCCCTCGAATTCCAATTGGCTGATAGGATTCTATCAGCCAATCGGAATTAAGGTAGGAAAAATCTGATTGGCTGATTGAATTAGCCAGCCAATCAGATTCAAGTTGAATCTGATTGGCTGATTGGATCAGCCAATCAGATTGAGCTCGCATTCTATTGGCTGATCGGAACAGCCAATAGAATATAAACTCAATCTGATTGTCTGATTGGATCAGCCAATCGGATTGAACTTGAATCTGATTGGCTGATTCAATCAGCCAGATTTTTCCTACCTTAATTCCGATTGGCTGATAAAATCCTATCAGCCAATCGGAATTTGAGGGACGCCATCTTGGATGACGTCACTTAAAGAAACCTTCATTTGTCGGAAGTCGCCGGAAGAAGAGGATGGATCCGCGTCGGCTGCTTCAAGATGGTCCCGCTCCGCGCTGGATGGATGAAGATAGAAGACGCCGCCTGGATGAACGTGTCTACCGGTCCAGATATCCTCTTCTTGCCGGATAGGATGAAGACTTCAGACCCTCTTCTGGACCTCTTCTTGCCGGATAGGATGAAGACTTCAGACCCTCTTCTGGACGGATCGGTGATACCCGGCGTTGTGAAGATAAGGTAGGGAGATCTTCAGGGGCTTAGTGTTAGGTTTTTTAAGGGGTGTTTGGGTTAGATTAGGGGTATGTGGCTGGTGGGTTGTAATGTTGGGGGGGGTATTGTATGTTTTTTTTAAAATGCAAAAGAGCTGTTTTCTTTGGGGCATGCCCCGCAAAAGGCCCTTTTAAGGGCTGGTAAGGTAAAAGAGCTGTTAACTTTTTATTTTAGAATAGGGTAGGGCATTTTTTTATTTTCGGGGGCTTTGTTATTTTTTTAGGGGGCTTAGAGTAGGTGTAATTAGTTTAAAATTCTTGTAATTTTTTTTATTTTTTGTAATTTAGTGGGGGGGGGTTTGTAATTTAGTTTAGTTGATTTAATTGTAGATAATTGTAGATAGTTTAGTTAACTAATTTATTGATAGTGTAGTGTTAGGTTTAATTGTAACTTAGGTTAGGATTTATTTTACAGGTAATTTTGTTATTATTTTAACTAGGTAGCTATTAAATAGTTATTAACTATTTAATAGCTATTGTACCTATTTAAAATAAATACAAAGTTGCCTGTAAAATAAATATAAATGCTAAAATAGCTACAATATAATTATTTGTTATATTGTAGCTATATTAGGGTTTATTTTACAGGTAAGTATTTAGCTTTAAATATGATTAATTTATTTAATAAGATTTATTTTATTTAATTAGATTTAAATTAAATTTAACTTAGGGGGGTGTTAGTGTTAGGGTTAGACTTAGCTTTAGGGGTTAATACATTTATTAGAGTAGCGGCGAGGTCCGGTCGGCAGATTAGGGGTTAATACTTGAAGTTAGGTGTCGGCGATGTTAGGGAGGGGAGATTAGGGGTTTATACTATTTATTATAGGGTTTTTGAGTCGGGAGTGAGGCGGTTTAGGGGTTAATACATTTATTATAGTGGCGGCGAGGTCCGGTCGGCAGATTAGGGGTTAATAAGTGTAGTTAGGTAGCGGCGACGTTGGGGGGGGGGCAGATTAGGGGTCAATAAATATAATATAGGGGTCGACTTTTGTAGAGTGGAATAGAGAGGTTTTTTTACAAAATAGGGGCTATTCTGGAGAAGTCTTGTAGATGGGAATGTGAGGAGGTAACAGGAGAGGAGGAGAGGAGGAGAGAAGGAGGTCATGAGCAGAGCAAAAGGGTTGGGAGGGAGAGTATCTGGAGATATAGGGGGAGCAGTGTTATTGAGGGCCTTGAATGATAGAGTCAGGATTTTGTTTTTTGTTTTCTGGAGGCTAGAGGAATCCTGTGAAGGGATTGGCAGAGAGGTGCAGCAGAAGAAGGGCAACATGTAAGTAAGATCAGCCTGGCAGAGGCTTATATGGATAGTATCCCCATATTTATTCATAAACGCTATTATCAATAATTATTTTGTGTATACTTCAGTTGTTTAAACAGATCATTTTCAGATACTGACTCACAACACCTAACACAATTATGCAGTTAGGTTAGTGATATCCATCAACATGCCCCCATATTCTACTCTGTTTCCTATAAACCACTTAATATGTTTGATTCAGTGTCACATATTTACTTCATCAATTTCCTTACATCCAAATAAACCCCAGAGAAATACAGCAGTTGTTTAACTACCTGGTCTACAGGGAGTGCAGAATTATTAGGCAAATGAGTATTTTGACCACTTCATCCTCTTTATGCATGTTGTCTTACTCCAAGCTGTATAGGCTCGAAAGCCTACTACCAATTAAGCATATTAGGTGATGTGCATCTCTGTAATGAGAAGGGGTGTGGTCTAATGACATCAACACCCTATATCAGGTGTGCATAATTATTAGGCAACTTCCTTTTCTTTGGCAAAATGGGTCAAAAGAAGGACTTGACAGGCTCAGAAAAGTAAAAAAATAGTGAGATATCTTGCAGAGGGATGCAGCACTCTTAAAATTGCAAAGCTTCTGAAGCGTGATCATCGAACAATCAAGCGTTTCATTCAAAATAGTCAACAGGGTCGCAAGAAGCGTGTGGAAAAACCAAGGCGCAAAATATCTGCCCATGAACTGAGAAAAGTCAAGCGTGCAGCTGCCAAGATGCCACTTGCCACCAGTTTGGCCATATTTCAGAGCTGCAACATCACTGGAGTGCCCAAAAGCACAAGGTGTGCAATACTCAGAGACATGGCCAAGGTAAGAAAGGCTGAAAGACGACCACCACTGACACACAAGCTGAAACGTCAAGACTGGGCCAAGAAATATCTAAAGACGGATTTTTCTAAGGTTTTATGGACTGATGAAATGAGAGTGAGTCTTGATGGGCCAGATGGATGGGCCCGTGGCTGGATTGATAAAGGGCAGAGAGCTCCAGTCCAACTCAGACGCCAGCAAGGTGGAGGTGGAGTACTGGTTTGGGCTGGTATCATCAAAGATGAGCTTGTGGGGCCTTTTCGGGTTGAGGATGGAGTCAAGCTCAACTCCCAGTCCTACTGCCAGTTTCTGGAAGACACCTTCTTCAAGCAGTGGTACAGGAAGAAGTCTGCATCCTTCAAGAAAAACATGATTTTCATGCAGGACAATGCTCCATCACACGCGTCCAAGTACTCCACAGCGTGGCTGGCAAGAAAGGGTATAAAAGAAGAAAATCTAATGACATGGCCTCCTTGTTCACCTGATCTGAACCCCATTGAGAACCTGTGGTCCATCATCAAATGTGAGATTTACAAGGAGGGAAAACAGTACACCTCTCTGAACAGTGTCTGGGAGGCTGTGGTTGCTGCTGCACGCAATGTTGATGGTGAACAGATCAAAACACTGACAGAATCCATGGATGGCAGGCTTTTGAGTGTCCTTGCAAAGAAAGGTGGCTATATTGGTCACTGATTTGTTTTGTTTGTTTTTGAATGTCAGAAATGTATATTTGTGAATGTTGATATGTTATATTGGTTTCACTGGTAAAAATAAATAATTGAAATGGGTATATATTTGTTTTTTGTTAAGTTGCCTAATAATTATGCACAGTAATAGTCACCTGCACACACAGATATCCCCCTAAAATAGCTAAAACTAAAAACAAACTAAAAACTACTTCCAAAAATATTCAGCTTTGATATTAATGAGTTTTTTGGGTTCATTGAGAACATGGTTGTTGTTCAATAATAAAATTAATCCTCAAAATACAACTTGCCTAATAATTCTGCACTCCCTGTAGATCATGGGCCCAAACTGTCATGTGTAAAGCATCAATTGTTGCAAGTTTTTTAACACAGCAAAACTCTAACAATATTAAGTAAGTTTTAAACACATATTTTAAAACAGATACTGAATTTAAGTCCACAAACTACCAAGGACTAGATTATAAGTGGGGCAAAAAATATTTGCACTATTGAGCAAACCCCACTAAAGTTAAATCAATAGTGCTCTTATTCTTGCACTCATATTAAGTTGAAAGTTAAAAGTTATCTCTCAAGCAGAAGCCTCAGACGAGCTAACATCTGAAGGTCGGAAAGCATGGCTGCTTTCCCCATAGACTTTTATGGGACACGCTACAAAACCTGTTCTGGCTTTTACTTAAATGCTAACTTGAAAGTGCACAAAGACAAACTTTGCTAAAACCGAAGATGCGTTAAGAGATAGTTGAAATGCCTTCCTTCACTCATGCTATTATATATATATATATATATATATATATATATATATATATATATCAAAATAACAAGAGTATTGCATTGAGCAATGATACTTTTTTATTGGACTAACTATACATTTATAAGATGACAAGCTTTCGGAAGAGTTCCTTCCTTTATCAAGTCTGAAGCAATACTAACCAATTCAATGGAATTTACAGATTGTATCTTAAAACACAGAATAGCTAAGAAGACAGTGCAGGGAGAGGAGGAGGTGTCGTAAAAATCATGAGGGGGGCTTAGGTAACAGGCAGACAGTGTCCAGTGTAGGAGAACAGACAGGGGAAATATATAGCTTTACATAGAGCATATACTGACATAAAGTTATATATCAACATTGAATCAATATCTATAGAGATGTGAAATTGTATATACAGGGGGAATACAAAAGTTAAGAAAAGACAAAAGTGTGGACATAGGCTTACCTGTGTACCTATGTATAAAGAATGTGGAATATACAATGTAATTGACTAAATGAAAGTACATTACAAAAATTTTTGATAATGTGTTAAGAATCCAGAGTCCACATTTAGTCCAGAATTAAACAGGTTGAAGTGCATTATCATTTTCATTTCAAAGGTTTTTCTTTCTATGGTGTTATTGAAGTTGCCTCTGAGAATTTTGATTTTGAGGTTTTGGATGGAGTGGTCAGGTTGGGTGAAATGGTGACCAACAGGGGTGCAGTATTTTGTTTCACAGTGGTTTTTGATTGAGTGTCTGTGTAAGTTCATTCGAAGGTGCAGTTTTTGGCTTGTTTCTCCAATATAGCATCCCATTTCTCATGCAGTGCAATGTATCATGTATACCACATTTGCAGATATACATGAATATGCCCCTTTAATGTTGTAAGATTTATTATTGTGATTTGCTGTGCTGCTTTCACAAACGTGTTGACATAGTTTGCAGCGAGCTTTATAGCAGCACTTGGTTCCATTCTGAGTGTTCTTTTTCTCAAGGGGTAGCTTCCTATGTACCAGTTTCTGCTTTAGGTTAGGTGCTTGTCTGTATGCCAGGATTGGGGGTTTTGGAAAGATTTTTTTGAGTGTGGGATCCTCTAAGAGTAGTGGCTGTAAGTCTTTTATGATTTTTCGTATCCCTTCCACAGCAGGGTTGTATTTGACTACTAGTGGTATACGTGATATGTTTTTCTTCTCCCTGTATTGTAGTAAGTGTTCACGTGGGGTATTGAGGGCAGAGTTAATTTTTTTATTTATAATCCTTGTTTTGTAACCTTTTTCTCTGAATGATTGGGACAATGTGATGAGGTGTTTGTCACGGTCCTTGGTATCTGAACAAATTCTGTGGTATCTTGTAGCCTGACTGTAGATTATGGATTTTTTAATGTGATTGGGGTGGGAGCTGGAGCTGTGGAGGTAGCTGCATCTATCTGTTGGTTTCCTGTATACAGATGAGTGCAGTTTGCCATTTGTGATGGATATTGTTGTATCCAGGAAGTTGACACAGTCTCTAGAAAAGTTCATTTTAAGCTTGATTGATGCATGAAATAGATTAAATGATTTATGAAAATGTTCAAGGTTTTTTTCTCCTTCTGTCCATATGATGAAAATATCATCGATGTAGCGAAAGTATTTGAATGGTTTGTGAGGGTGAGTGGCTAGGAATCTCTGTTCTAAGTCAGCCATGAAGAGGTTTGCGTACTGTGGTGCCATTTTGGTGCCCATGGCTGTTCCCATGATTTGTAAGTAGATGGAGTGGTTGAAGATGAAATAATTGTGAGTAAGTATAAATTCTGTAAGTTTACTGACTGTAGAAGCACTATATGTCTGGTTAAGGCTGTTGCAGGAAAGAAAGTTTAAGCAGGCATCAATACCATCTTTATGTGGAATATTGCTGTACAGGGATTCCACATCCATTGTCACAAGTATAGTATCCTCTGGCAATTCTGTTATCTGGCTGATTTTGTTAAGAAAATCAGTGGTGTCTTTTATAAAGCTAGTGGTGTTAATAACTAAGGGCTTAAGAATATTCTCCACTAGGCCCGATAGTTGCTCAGTCAGAGTGTCCATGCCTGTTATTATTGGTCTTCCTGGGTTCCCTGGTTTGTGGATTTTTGGGAGCATGTAGAATGTCCCTATGCTTGGGTTAGAGGGCACCAGTTTGTCCAGTTTATGTTGCGTGTGTTTAGGGAATGTTTTAATTAGTTTTCTAAGTTGCAAAGTGTATTCCTGGGTGGGGTCCTTTTCCAGTTTTTTGTAATAAGTTTGATCTGATAATTGTCTATTTCCCTCTGTGATGTAGTCCTGTGTATTCATGATCACCACTGCTCCTCCCTTGTCCGCAGGCTTAATGGTAATGTTTTCATTATTTCTTAAGTTTTTTTATAGCGTTTTTTTCTAAGTGTGAGAGGTTATACCTTATTTTTTTCTGCTGTGTGTTGAGCAGAGATGCAGTTCTCAACCGGAAGCTTTCAATATAGCTGTCCAATTTTGTGTTGCGTCCTGGTGCAGGTATCATTGCTCAATGCAATACTCTTGTTATTTTGATATCTAAATCTCTGGACTAACATGGCTACTCCAATCAACGTATATATGTATATATATATATATATATATATATATATATATATATATCAAATCTTGGTAGTTCAGCGCAACTAAATATAAATTGATAAATATAAATATAAATGAAGGTATGGTAGAAGTACAGATTCTAATATGTAGTCAAAATATAAATATAGATGTTAATGAAGGATCTTGAAAAATAATTCAAAAACAATCTTGGATATATTCCATGTAGGTACTAAAGTCAGTAAGGTCGTATAGTAAGTAGAAGGATGTCTCCTTACCGGAATATACCTCAATCTTATGAGGTAAGAGATGATCATGTAAGGAGTATTGGCTGTCCCTTCTTAGATGAGCAGGTAGGAGTGTCTCAGGGTTGTAGTCTTTGAGTCCTAGGGTTCTTCTCTGCGAACTTGTGTATGGTCTTTATCTTTATCTTGTGGAAACTTCCAGAGTAATTGTAGCTTGGGCCTAAGTGTCTCTCTGGAGTATGGTACTTCAGGCGGTATTCTCTGGTCCTCAGTTTCTCAGGTGGATATAGGAAGAAGAGAAGAATACATAGCGTGATACTGTATAAACAATCAATTTATTCAAAACGTTTGTGGTAAGATATACACTCACATGTAAAAACCTCAATCCGTGATGAGGTTAGATTATTGCATATAAAGTGGTATAAACACTTAGCCAGTAAATCACATAGTTAATGATGGTGAAATACAAGGTAAAATGTAGGTGGTTTGCTTGAGAATTCTGTATCCCAAATTCTGAGTTCTGGACAGTGTTCCAGGAATAGGGGAGCCCAGCTGAGTGGTTACAAAAGCGCTCCCTTTACCTGTGTAGATACTTAGCAACAAAGTGCCAATAACTGGCAGATGTGGGTGCGGCACAGATTATTTCAAACAGGCCGCCCAAAAACAATTATATGTGCTGTGGTGGGCGTGGGAGCCCTGGCGTAAAGTTCTAGCGTTTACAGCTTAAAAAATAAATCAATATACAAGAGTAACTTGCGTAATTATGTTCCTCAGTAGCCGGCCACACGAAGTATGTGGAAACTGACACAGCCTCTGATGAAGAAGTAAGTTTTAAACTTCGAAACGCGTAAGGTGTCAATAGAAGTGTGGCAGTGCAGGTTCCACATACTTCATTTTGTGACCGGCTACTGAGGAACATAATTACGCAAGTTACTCTTGTATATTGATTTATTTTTTAAGCTGTAAACGCTATCGCCTAGATTTAGAGTTCCGCGTTAGCCGTCCAAACCAGCATTAAGGGCTCCTAACGCTGATTTTGGACGCCCGCTGGTATTTGTAAACTTCCATTAGGGTTAGCTAGATCCCCTATTACCCAGGAGCTATAAGGAAGTTGGTGAGCGCTGTTAGTCATTTGTACTATGGTATTTAGAGTCAGTCAGGAAAGGGTCTAACGCTCACTTTCCAGCCGCGACTTTTCCATACCGCAGATCCCCTTACGCCAATTGCATATCCTATCTTTTCAATGGGATTTTTCTAACGCTGGTATTTAGAGTCTTGGCTGAAGTGAGCTTTAGAACTCTAACGACAAAACTCCAGCCGCAGAAAAAAGTCAGGAGTTAAGAGCTTTATGGGCTAACGCCGGTTCATAAAGCTCTTAACTACTGTGCTCTAAAGTACACTAACACCCATAAACTACCTATGTAGCCCTAAACTGAGGTCCCCCCACATCACCGCCACTCTAATAAAAAATTTTAACCCCTAATCTGCCGACCGCACACCGCAGCAACCTACATTATCCCTATGTACCCCTAATCTGCTGCCCCTAACATCGCCGACACCTACATAATATTTATTAACCCCTAATCTGCCCCCCCCAACGTCGCCGCTACCTTACCTACACTTATTAACCCCTAATCTGCCGACCGGACCTCGCCGCTACTCTAATAAATGTATTAACCCCTAAAGCTAAGTCTAACCCTAACACTAACACCCCCCTAAGCTAAATATAATTTAAATCTAATGAAATAAAATAAATCTTATTAAATAAATTAATCCTATTTAAAGATAAATACTTACCTGTAAAATAAACCCTAATATAGCTACAATATAACGAATAATTATATTGTAGCTATTTTAGGATTTATTTTTATTTTACAGGCAACTTTGTATTTATTTTAACTCGGTACAATAGCTATTAAATAGTTAATAACTATTTAACAGCTACCTAGTTAAAATAAGTACAAAATTACCTGTAAAATAAATCCTAACCTAAGTTACAATTAAACCTAACACTACACTATCAATAAATTAATTAACTAAAACTACCTACAATTATCTACAATTAAATCAACTAAACTAAATTACAAAAAATAAAAAAAATTACAAGAATTTTAAACTAATTACACCTACTCTAAGCCCCCTAAAAAAATAACAAAGCCCCCCAAAATAAAAAATGCCCTACCCTATTCTAAAATAAAAAGTTAACAGCTCTATGACCTTACCAGCCCTTAAAAGGGCTTTTTGCGGGGCATGCCCCAAAGAAATCAGCTCTTCTGCCTGTAAAAAAAAAACATACAATACCCCCCCAACATTACAACCCACCACCCACATACCCCTAATCTAACCCAAACACCCCTTAAAAAACCTAACACTAAGCCACTGAAGATCTCCCTACCTTATCTTCACCACGCCGGGTATCACCAATCCGTCCAGAAGAGGGTCCGAAGTCTTCATCCTATCCGGCAAGAAGAGGTCCAGAAGAGGGTCCGAAGTCTTCATCCTATCCGGCAAGAAGAGGACATCCGGACCGGTAGACATGTTCATCCAGGCGGCGTCTTCTATCTTCATCCAGCGGGACCATCTTGAAGCAGCCGACGCGTATCCATCCTCTTCTTCTGGCGACTCCCGAAGAATGAAGGTTCCTTTCAGTGACGTCATCCAAGATTGCGTCTCTCGAATTCCAATTGGCTGATAGGATTCTATCAGCCAATCGGAATTAAGGTAGGAAAAATCTGATTGGCTGATTGAATCAGCCAGCCAATCAGATTCAAGTTCAATCCGGTGTCTACCGGTCCAGATATCCTCTTCTTGCCGGATAGGATGAAGACTTCGGACCCTCTTCTGGACCTCTTCTTGCCGGATAGGATGAAGACTTCAGACCCTCTTCTGGACGGATCGGTGATACCCGGCGTTGTGAAGATAAGGTAGGGAGATCTTCAGGGGCTTAGGTTTTTTAAGGGGTGTTTGGGTTAGATTAGGGGTATGTGGCTGGTGGGTTGTAATGTTGGGGGGGGTATTGTATGTTTTTTTTAAATGCAAAAGAGCTGTTTTCTTTGGGGCATGCCCCGCAAAAGGCCCTTTTAAGGGCTGGTAAGGTAAAAGAGCTGTTAACTTTTTATTTTAGAATAGGGTAGGGCATTTTTTTATTTTCGGGGGCTTTGTTATTTTTTTAGGGGGCTTAGAGTAGGTGTAATTAGTTTAAAATTCTTGTAATTTTTTTTATTTTTTGTAATTTAGTGGGGGGGGGTTTGTAATTTAGTTTAGTTGATTTAATTGTAGATAATTGTAGATAGTTTAGTTAACTAATTTATTGATAGTGTAGTGTTAGGTTTAATTGTAACTTAGGTTAGGATTTATTTTACAGGTAATTTTGTTATTATTTTAACTAGGTAGCTATTAAATAGTTATTAACTATTTAATAGCTATTGTACCTATTTAAAATAAATACAAAGTTGCCTGTAAAATAAATATAAATGCTAAAATAGCTACAATATAATTATTTGTTATATTGTAGCTATATTAGGGTTTATTTTACAGGTAAGTATTAAGCTTTAAATATGATTAATTTATTTAATAAGATTTATTTTATTTAATTAGATTTAAATTAAATTTAACTTAGGGGGGTGTTAGTGTTAGGGTTAGACTTAGCTTTAGGGGTTAATACATTTATTAGAGTAGCGGCGAGGTCCGGTCAGCAGATTAGGGGTTAATACTTGAAGTTAGGTGTCGGCGATGTTAGGGAGGGGAGATTAGGGGTTAATACTATTTATTATAGGGTTTTTGAGTCGGGAGTGAGGAGGTTTAGGGGTTAATACATTTATTATAGTGGCGGCGAGGTCCGGTCGGCAGATTAGGGGTTACTAAGTGTAGTTAGGTAGCGGCGACGTTGGGGGGGGCAGATTAGGGGTTAATAAATATAATATAGGGGTCGGCGATGTTAGGGACAGCAGATTAGGGGTACATAGCTATAATGTAGGTTGCGGCAGTGTACGGAGCGGCAGATTAGGGGTTAATAATAATATGCAGGGGTCAGCGATATCGGGGACGGCAGATTAGGGGTTAATAAGTGTAAGGTTAGGGGTGTTTAGACTCTGGGTTCATGTTAGGGTGTTAGGTGCAGACTTAGGAAGTGTTTCCCCATAGGAAAAAATGGGCTGCGTTAGGAGCTGAACGCTGCTTTTTTTGCAGGTGTTAGGTTTTTTTCAGCCCAAACTGCCCCATTGTTTCCTATGGGGATATCGTGCACGAGCACGTTTTTGAAGCTGGCCGCGTCCGTAAGCAACGCTGGTATTTAGAGTTGCAGTGGCTGTAAACTATGCTCTACGCTCCCTTTTTGGAGCCTAACGCAGCCTTTCAGAGAACTCTAAATACCAGCGTTGTTTAAAAGGTGGGGGGGGAAAAAACACGCGTAGCTAACGCACCCCTTCTAACGCAAAACTCTAAATCTAGGTGTATAACTTTACGTCAGGGCTCCCACGCCCACCACAGCACATATAATTGTTTTTGGGCGGCCTGTTTGAAATAATCTGTGCCGCACCCACATCAGCCAGTTATTGGCACTGCAGCAGTGTTACTTTGAGATACCTGTTTCCCATGGACAGAGAGAGTCCAGAGAGAGCTAAAACAGTGAGGATACTCTATTAAGAATGGCAGGGGAGTAAGGCACCCAGGGAAAGTGGGTCTGTTTAACCCTTGTGAAACCATATTTCAGGGGAAAACATATTTTTGGGGAAACCAAATCTGAAGCCTTCCTTCCTTAGCCAAAAGGAGTCAGAGGAATGCAATCTGAGTGAGAACAGTTTAGCTGGGATGGTACGAGTGATTGTCAGTCAGTGAAAGCGGGTAGGAATCAGTTTAACCCTTGACAAGCTGGGGAAACCAAATCTGACAGCAACAGATATACAGTGCGATACCTGTTTCCTCTGGACAGAGAGAGTCCAGGGAGAGCAAAAACAGTGAGGATACTCTATTAGGAATGGCAGGGTGATAGGGCACCCGGGGAAAGCGGATCTGATTCTGTTTAACCCTTGTGAAACCATATTTTAGGGGAAACTATATTTTTGGGGAAACGAAATCTGACAGCAGCAGTGCTTTAGGGAGGTTCCCCTTCCTCCTTTAGCCAGAATGAGACCGGGGAATGGAATCTGAGTGCGAAAAGTTTAGCTGAAATGGCACTAGTGATGGCCAGTCAGTGAAAGCAGGTAGGCATCAGTTTAACCCTTTACAAGCTGGGGAAACAAAATCTGACAACAGCAGTGTTTCTGTGAGTTTCCCCTGCTTCCCTTGGCCAAAATGAGTCCAGGGAGTGAAAAAAGGGTGAGCATAGTTTAGTTGGGATGGCACGAATAAAGGCCACTCAGGGAAAGGGGGTTGTAATCGGTTAAAACGTTTAAAAGCTGGGGGAAACAAATCTGACAGCAGCAGTGTTATTGTGAGATACCTCTGTTTCCTCTGGCTGCATAGAGTCCAGGGAGAGTGAAAAAAGTGTTTATTACTCTGAGAGCTTACATGTATGTGTTATGTTTAATTGCTATATGGCTAACTTGGAGTGATGGGTGTTTCATTGTGGATTCTATGCAGGCCACAGTCCAAGCCCTTCACTTACATAGTTGTCAAATGTACGTAAACCATTATAGCATCACACATTCATGTATGTGTGATGCTAAATGGATAATTGGCTGCCTTGGACTGATGGGATTTGTATTGTGGCTTCTCTGTATGCCACAATGCAAGGCCTTCAGTCAAATACATGTAACATATTTGTAAGCCATTATAGCATCACAAATTGATATCCGTAGGTACGTGTAATGCTAATTGGCTAATTGGCTTCCTTGGATTGATAGGAAATGGATTGAGGCTTCTCTGTATGCTACAGGTGGATAAATGATTATAAGTTAAAAAGGCATAAAAAGCAATTGCCTTAATATTTAAAATTATTCCCATGATTTCATTTTCTTTTTAATAAAGATTGTATTTTAACCCTGTCACGCTATATAATATATATATATATATATATATATATATATATATATATATATATATATATATGAAAGTATATAAACAGCGTTGTATACAGCAAATATAAACTAGAAATACACAATGTGTAGAAAAAAAAAACACTTTATTTTACTGACAGACCATGTCTTACAACATTTAAAAAGATATAACTAATACCTATTCACAAAGCAATAGTATTAAATGTTGCTATTGTAATCCTAACACATAGGTTAAAAAACTATTTGCACAATGGAGGGCCAATTATAGTTTTTGAGATGAACTGGAGCACTATTGTCCCCACTTTCATACAATATACAAATTTACAACATACAAATATGCAGTATTAAATCACAAGTATAAAAAACTTTTAAAAAACGAAAAATCATATAATACTCTGATAAATGAAGAGCGAGAGAAACTGCAAACACTTGCCTGGCCAGACTCTGTGTATACGTTACCACTACTGGTTTCAGGGACACGCCCCTTCCTCAGGCCACACAGCCCCACAGCATCCACCTGTGATGCAGAAGAAGTAATTTCTGCACACACGCTACAGAGTCGCTTGAGGTATGCAAACACACATTTGGACAAGCCAGCTTTATTTTGGAAGAAGGTGCTGTGGACTGATGAAACAAAGATTGAGTTATTTGGTCATAACAAGGGGCGTTATATATGGCGGCAAAAGAATGCTGCATTCCAAGACAAACACTTGCTACCCACAGTAAAACTTGGTGGATGTTCCATCATGCTGTGGGGCTGTGTGGCCAGTGCCGGTACTGGGAATCTTGTTAAAGTTGAGGGTCGCATGGATTCCACTCAATATCAGCAGATACTTGAGAATAATGTTGGAGAATCAGTCACAAAGTTGAAGCTATGCCGGGGTTGGATATTTCAACAAGACAACGACCCAAAACACTGCTCAAAATCTACTCTGGCATTTATGTAGAGGAACAAGTACAATGTTTTACAAAAATGTCACATGCTATAAGCATATTTCTTAAGCTTGTCGGTAATGACAATTGAACCTGAATGGGGCACGGAGTAGCTGCAGTGGTGGTGTAGCAAAAAAGATAAGGGGTGTTAGAAATGGATTTTAATTAAATGGGCTGGGATAGTGGGAGTGGCTGTAGCAGGGGGCAGAGCGGCAGGGATTGCAGAGTGCCTGGGGAAACTGCCATTGATGGGGAAACCATTCTCGGCATAACACCAGGTAGTCTCATCAAACATTCCCTGATGCATTACAAATGTGTTATCCTTCTTCATCAGAGGGAATAGTGATGAGTTTGTTCACCTGAGTTAAATAGGAAGCGGCTAAACACCCGGTCCAAGATTGGAAGGGCGTGATTGGTGGAAACTGGTCATGTGATCATGGTAGAGACTGTATATACAGGAGAGCCGGCTTATATCACTCAATATCATACCTCAAACTGTTTGAGGGTTCTCTTGTGAGTGCATGATTTTACCTTTGTGTTATGATTTTCAATTAAACTTTACTTCACTATCTCTGCTATATTATTGTTTTATGTATTGATACACGCATATATCATATATATGAAAGAGTAGTACATATTTAAAAATAGTTTTTATGTGCAAAAGGTTAAGGGTGAAACTAACAGGAAGTTAATAATTTGTGCAACCGAATTCTGGAACTCTATTGTTGGCTGATTAGGTCCACTACTTTAGAATGAAAAGTTATATATCGGAAGAACATCCATATAAATATGAAGTAAAAACAGTTTAAATATAAATGTAGACACATACAAAAATCAGTGGTGTTCATCCTACTTTCCTACTACTGGTCATTGGTTTATAGGTACCTCCTACCAATACTCAATAGCCTAGATTTCAGCAAAAAACTCTCAGCAACTTTGAAAATAAAAAATAGAATAAAAAATAGAACTCAAGAAAAAATCTTGAAAAATTAAAAAAAAAAATAGAAAAAAGTAATGAAATATTTGACAACCTTGTCAGCTTTAAAAACAGAGAGATGCAACCATGTGATACGATACTTCACTGGGGCAGTAGAGCACTTACGGACTCTGCATGCTTGGGATTAGTGGTGGTGAAAAATACAGACCAGGTGTGGTTCTGAAGTTATGGTTGTGCTCAGGTGCTCTAACATCTGGAGTTTGGATAGCGCATCCACGCTAGCACCCTCACCTCATAGACTTCTATTGGGCACTCTACAAAACTACTCTGGCTTGAAGACTAACCCAAAGGTGCACTAAAGCCAAAGATGCATTAGGATATAGTTTAAATACCTTTTTCTTCTCTATGAAGAAAATTTTATTTATATATATATATATTTGTGTGTGTGCATTGATATGCGTTTATGTACAGTATATATGTGTATGTCAAAAATATCAAAAATAAGAGAGAGCGCATACACTATATATACACTGTATAACTTCAAAAAACAACATACACAGCTCATTCAATATATGGCACTTGTACCTATTAACATACTATTATATCAAAGTCCCATGTTGAAAGTCACTATGATAGTGCAAAAAATCAGGTATGTCCTCAGTGTGAATGATGGCTGCACTCCTCTTCACAGAAGATACTGGAAAAACTGTAAAATATAAGAAAGAGAGGGGCACCTCATGTAGAATCGCCAAATCAAAAAAGCCAAAGCTTATGCAATTGAGCCAAATTGGTACTCACATTTAAAATAAGCACCCCAAAGTGCTAATGGAAGCAGACTGACATAATATGGTGTGTCAGTACACCCACTCCAGGATATCCCCGCAAGGTGTGTCTGTAATGGAGAGTCAAGACAACAAAGAAAACCACATGTGCAGATCAACCAAATAGATGGAACAATGGAGATAATTATGCTAAATGGGTACTCACAATGTCCAATAGCACACCTATGTGCTGGTAGATGCAGACTGATAATTTTAGGTTAGGGCGTATCAGCTCACCCACTCCAGGTGTTATCAACAATATGGTCCAAAAACAGGATAAATACACAAACAGCCCAATATTGGGAAATGAGAGGTGTTATAGTAAAAAACATTTTTATTAAAAGACTGAAAACAAAAATTAAAATTAAAAATTAAAATATTAAAAGAATATAATAACAACAAGTAGTGGTCAAGGGGATAATCCCCTCTAATGCAAAGCGTTTCTCTGCACTGAAGGGTCGTTTCCTCAGGCATGTATACACCTTAACTTTATCCTGCTATTTAAACCTTTATGCTACCAATACACAATTGATTAAAGAACAACACCGACAATGGGTGTGTCCATAAGACACATGTTATGCATTAATCCAAACAAACTAAACATATTATTCTTATACATAAAGCATTGTGTTTAGAATATTCAAATACATCATCCTGTTAGTTAGTCAAACTTTAATAAAAAATCGAAAGAGAGAGAACAGCGTCTGGGGTTGTCATGTTCCTTGTTCAGAGGAGAATTGCCTGGTATTTCGGGCTGGACTGACCTTACTTGGTAGGATCAGACTGATATACTTCAGGAAAGTTTTCTTCTGTGAAAAGCACACTGGTCTAAAAGAGGCTGCTTCCGGGTGGTAAATCGCCATAGAACAAGCCACTGAGCTGTCGTTCATTCCTGGTAGAGCACTTCTCTCTTTGTATGCAAATTATTATGACCCTGGGGAAGTCTCCCTATGGGTGATGGGGGAAACCAGACGTGGACTCCTTGCCAAGTGTGCTTAGAGGAATGTGGCTGCACCTCACTGACGAGGTCCATAGGAGGCCGAAACGATCGTATGGGGTTGTCATGTTCCTTGTTCAGAGGAGAATTGCCTGGTATTTCGGGGCTGGACTGACCTTACTTGGCAGGATCAGACTGATATACTTCAGGAAAGTTTTCTTCTGTGAAAAGCACACTGGTCTAAAAGAGGCTGCTTCCGGGTGGTAAATCACCATAGAACAAGCCACTGAGCTGTTGTTCATTCCTGGTAGAGCGCTTCTCTCTTTGTATGCAAATTAGTCAAACTTTAAGTTGCAACCATATCTGTCTCCACCATAATGAATTTCTCTGTTAACACAGCTACATTCCCCATTTTTTCTATATTGTTGTTTTTATTAAAATGTACCTATCAGTTTGTATTGACTGAGTGTTCTGTGTTTCAATAAAATTGTTTCATTTTAAACAGACATCATTTGATGTTATTAATTTTAAATCTGTTTTGAGCTCCCTTCCTTTTCATGTAACAATAATTGTTTGTTATGATTTTAACTCCATTTTATAAAACTATTTATAAAACAAAAGGATTTGTTTTTTACCTTAATGATGTCCATAATGCAGGATTCAGATCTTCCATGATATCTCTCTAAATAATCATTGATCAATTGCATGTATTCTACATACAAACAAACAAAAACAAAAAAACACTTATACTTCCTGCTATACTTCTATAGTTAATGACTAGTAGCCAATCCTCACAGACTACACTCTCTGAACAGGTCATATCTACCAATCATGGACGAGTTCTCATTTTAACAATTGTTTGTGATTGGGCAGACCATTTAATAGGTAACTAAAACCTTACATGTCCTGCTATACTTCTATAGTTAATGACTAGTAGCCAATCCTCACAGACTACACTCTCTGAACAGGTCATATCTACCAATCATGGGCAAGTTCTCATTTTAACAATTGTTTGTGATTGGGCAGACCATTTTAATAGGTAACCAATCCCTGGGACTCTATTCTTCTGTGAAAATATCACTAATGAACACTGCTGAACAAAAAAAATAATAATAATATTATGTGTTCCAGTATACATAAATATACCCTTTTGTGTGTATATAACCATAAATTTGTATATGTATCCTCTGATACTGTATATTAATGTATGTTAATGCGTGCCATCTATACTCATAATATATACTAATCAATTCCAGTAAATTCAACCCTTAGTGTAAATAGTTTAAGTGTGCAGAAAAAGAGATAACCTGTATTCCAGTTCACATAAATAATCCCTTTGTATAAATATAACCATGAATCTGTGTATGTATGCTCTGATACTGTGTATTAATGCATATCATCTAATTAATAATATTAATATATACTGATAAATTCCAGTATAATCAACCCTTAGTGTTAGTGTAACCGTGACTATACAGTGTACAGTATATAAATATAAATAAAAATAGACAATTCAGCAATCAGTTTTATAGATTGTGACTATTTTGACGTTACCCACTATGTGAGTTTATTCTAATGTGTCTCATTTATGGCAATGTAAGTGATTCTACACAATAATATTACTGTTTTCCTTTTGTTGTGCTGATTTAATAATATACTATCACGGTGATTACGAGTTTTGCGTTAACAGGGGTGCGGTGCTAACGCTTAGTTTATGCTCACCGTTCACCTACAAACAACGTTGGTATTACAGGTTTTTTTCCAACGCTATCAGCCAATCTTATCAGCCAATCGGAATTCAAGGGACGCCATCTTGGATGACGTAATTTAAAGGAACCTTCATTCTTCAGTTGGATGTTGTTGGAAGAGGATGCTCCACGTCGGCTAGCTTGAAGATGGACCCACTTCTGCCCGGTTGGGTGAAGATGTCTCAAGGTAGGGTGATCTTCAAGGGGGTAGTGTTAGGTTTTATTAAGGGGGGATTGGGTAGGTTTTAGAGTAGGGTTGGGTGTGTAGATGGTGGGTTTTAATGTTGGGGGGGTATTTGTAATTTGGGGCAATGCCCCGCAAAAGGCCCTTTTAAGGGCTATTTGTAATTTAGTATAGGGTAGGGTTTTTTTTATTTTGGGGGGCTTTTTTATTTTATTAGGGGGATTAGAGTAGGTGTAATTAGTTTAAAATTCTTGTAATTATTTTATTATTTTTTTGTAATTTAGTGGGGGTTTTTGTACTTTAGTTTATTTTATTTAATTGTAATTAGTTTAATTTAATTTAGGTAATTAATTTATTTATAGTGTAGTGTTAGGTGTAATTGTAACTTAGGTTAGGGTTTATTTTACAGGTAAATTTGTACTTATTTTAGCTAGGTAGTTATTAAATAGTTAATAACTATTTAATAACTATTGTACCTAGTTAAAATAATTAACTATTAGTTATAATTGTAGCTATCTTAAGGTTTATTTTATAGGTAAGTATTTAGTTTTAAATAGGAATCATCTATTTAATTTGAAGTAATTTTATTTTGTTTTATTTAACTTATACTTAAGTTAGGGGGTGTTAGGGTTAGCATTAGACTTAGGTTTAGGGGTTAATAAATTTAATATAATTGCGGCGACGTTGTGGGCGGCAGATTAGGAGTTAATAAATCTAGTGCCAGAATCCGTAAGCAAGCGCTCAGTGTGTTGGGCAGTTTCATTCACCTCTCTCTGTGCCGCGCTGTGCTGTGTCTTCACTGCCTCTGCAGCACCGCTCTGTCTCACCTCCTCAGCGCTCCCCACGGGAGCTATGATCAAAACAAACGTTCCGGTCTGACTGGTGCAGATAGGATATGTGCAGGGAACTTCACCTTTTTCCCTCAAAGGTAAGAATAGTTGAACAACTGGAATCCTCGCACTCAAAAGGGGTAGGTAGGTTAGGGTGAATATAAATAAAGTACCGTCAGTCCAAAGGCTTAAAAGTAGAAAGCTCCTTTATTTTGAAATACACTAAAAAGGCATACACGCCAGCAAGGTTACAAGGTCAAACGCGTTTCATAGTTCTAACTTCTTCAGTGACCTATACCAACACCTGAAAACTCATCCTTAATAAAGGTATTAACCACTCCCCCATTACAGGTGCAAAACATTGGTTCAGGTGTATCACAGAAAAAGGAGGGCAATCACATTTAACATATGTATAGTGTAATTTCTAACAGATAAGCATATTTACATAGTTACAGAGAGTTAAGTAAGATATAATTTCATTTTAAAATATTAACATTTATTTTCTGTAGAATTTAATTTAGATGTTACATTTTAAATTTTAAAGAGACTTAACTTTATTTCTCACAACAAGTTCCTAATTAATAACCAAACCTGATTTATCCACAATTTTAAATATCAAGAGGTACTTTGTAATAGTTTCATATAAACTCCTCTAGTGTGAATATATCAGATCATTATGCACGAAAGCTGACTGATTTTGGAAGTATTTGTAACTATCACCTAATTGTAGAAAGGAGTAAATAAAATTGTTGTGAACCTAGAAACTTCCCAACTTTCTCTATCATTGCTATAATCAAAAATATATAGATATAATTAGTGAACATTCTTATGACTGGTCATGAGTAACAAAAATGCACTAAAAAATGCACTAAAAAATGCACTAGAAAATGCTCTCAAAAATGTACTTTAAGAAACACCCAATAAATGGGATACATACCACATTTTATAATACATTCTAATGGAATGAAAAATGAACATAAATTACCCACTATGACCTAGGTCTAATTACTCTACATAAAGTTTAATGTCCCAATCAGAATTAAGTCCCTTCGGGACCCTTGTATTTAATTGGAAAATCCAATATACTTCCTTCTGACTCAAAAGTTTAAGTCTATTTCCCCCCCTCTTGGGTCTCTTTACATGTTGTATACCCTGAAAACTTAGTAGATTTTTATTTCCATTATGTTCATTCTTAAAATGCAGGGCAACTGGAGTGTCCGAATCCTCATCTCCAATAGACCTCAAGTGCTCCAAAAATCTAGTTTTTAGGGGTCTGGTCGTTTGACCAACATACTTTATATTGCAAAGTTTACACGTGAGTAAATATATCACATATGAAGTATTGCAATTTATGTACTCTTTAATTTTAAAGGACTTTTCATCACCCGTGGATTTAAAAGTATCACCCAATTGGGCATATGAACATGATGTACATTTCCTACTTCCACAGTGAAAAAAAACATTTTTTGGTGTAAGCCAATTGTCTGTAGTACTAGTAGGTAGCATAGAGGGGGAAAGAATGTTAGCCAGCGTTTTTGATTTACGTGTCACATATTTACAACCTCCTTCTATAATCTTATCCATAGTTTCATCAACTCTAAGAATAGGGAGAGACTTTTTGATAATTTCACAGATGTCATTATATTCCTTACTGTACATTGTTGTAAATACAGGTTTCTGCTGGTAATCAGCCTTTTTCTTTGATTTACCTTTGATCATGTCTTGTCTAGCCATAGAATCTACTTGTTTCTTAGCCTCTCTTAGATCCTGTATTTTGTATCCCCTTTCCAGAAAACGTTCTGTAGTTTTTACTGAATGTGCTTCATATGCCTCTATGGTGCTGCAGTTTCTTTTTGTCCTCATGTACTGGCCTTTTGGTATGGCCTTTATAACATGTCTTGGATGGCTAGATTTAGCCATCAAAAGGGTATTGCCTGCACTCTCCTTCCTATACAGCTCTACTTCTACACTATGTGTGTCAATATTAGGTTTAATTAGTACATCAAGGAAAGGCATTTCTTTTCTACTTGCATTCATAGTGAACTGCAAATTCTGTTGGTTATCAGATAAATAATCAAAAAAGTCATTCACCATCGAATCATCACCATCAAATATAAACACAAGGTCGTCTATATAACGGCCGTAATATGCAATCCGTTCTTTGAAGGGATTACCATCACCAAAGACACGGGACAGCTCCCACCAACCTAAAAATAGGTTGGCATATGTGGGGGCAAATTTCGCCCCCATGGCTGTCCCCTGTCTTTGGCGATAGTAATTCCCCTCAAATAGAAAAAAGTTATGCGAAAGCAAAAATTCAAGGGATTTTAAGATGAATTCTCTAAGATTAACATCATAATCAGTAAACCTCTCTAGACATGATTGTATTGCCACAATACCCTTGTCATGAGGGATGGAGGTATAGAGGGACACAACATCAATGGTGACAATGCAATGCTCATCCAACCATTCCACTTGTTCAATCTGTTTAATGAATTCTGTTGTGTCCCTGATATAGCTCCTAAGGCTCAATACAATGGGTTGTAGTAGAGTGCCAATCATGGCGCTTAATGGTTCATTCAATGAACCAATACCCGCCACTATGGGGCGTCCTGGGGGTGAGGTCATACTCTTATGGATCTTTGGGAGGTAATGAAAAATTGGTACAATAGAGTGTTCAACTAACAAAAACTCAAAATTCGATTTCGTTATAGCACCAATCATTACCGCCCAATCCAAAAGATCATGAAGTATCCTCCTGTACCTAAAAGTAGGATTGAGGGAGAGTTTTTCATAGACCTCCTCATCCTGTAACTGTCGAAAAGCCTCCTTTATATAATCAGTCCTGTTAAGGACAACAACATTACCCCCTTTGTCAGAATTGCGTATTACAATAGATGAATTATTCTTAAGTTGTTTTATCGCAATCCTATCCTGTTTACTCATATTGTCATTCTTAAAACTGTTACATTTGTCCATGTTTTTCTTATGTAATTCTATCACTTCTTTTTCAACTGTTCTATGAAAAATTTCTATACTATTGTTTCTTATATGTGCTGGATAAAAGTCAGATCTACTTTTGAACTTTTTTAGAGGAATTTCACTACTCTTTAAGCTATGGATATCTCCCCCTGCTGCCCTATGTAGGTCTGTTAAATCCATTTCAGCACATATATCAACAAAAGATAGAATCCCATCATCCTGTGCTACCTCATCAATTTGATCACCATCCTCCGATATATCCAAAGCATCGTTGTTATTACCCATTGTTTCAAAAAAATATTTCTTAAGGGTAAGAGATCGTACAAATTTATTAATGTCAACAATGGTCTGGAACAAATCAAAGTGTGAACTTGGTGCAAAACTCAATCCCAATGATAGCACTTTTATCTGATTGTGGGTCAATTTAGCAGATGATAGATTAATTACATTTTTGGATTCTAAACATATTTCCTGCTCTGAGACCTCCGTTGTCTCCTGGGATAACGGTGTGTCCTCCCCTGGCCTACCTGATGACCTCTGCCTACCCCTGCCCCTCCTACCTCGTCGTGTCCTACGTTTTTTTCTTTTACTTTGGTGTGTAGGATACCCTTCATGTTTTTTGAAACCTGGGAATTAGTGACAACAATATCTTCCCTATCTATAGAGGGCTGTAAAACAAAGGAAGTTGAAGTATTAGTATCCTCTGTAACCCCCTCAAAGTCTGATGAATCGTAATCATATTCTGTATCAGTTTCATTAAACTTAACTTTCTTTTTATCCTGTTTGAGATTACTGTTAACTCTCTGTCTCTTCCTCCCTCCTGTATGCATCCATCTATAAACATTCCCCTTCTCATAATCATCCTTATCCCTTGATATTTTAGATTTCTTAAAAAACCATAAATTTTCTTTAAATTCTTCCATTACTCTTTTAATTTTATCATCATAGCCCTTAAACTTAGGTTTAGTAGATAGCGGGCGAATGTAGTCTTGCACTTTCTTAATTTCTAAAATCAAGGTGGATCTCTGCTGTTTTTTATACTCTATGAGTAGATCCATAAGGGCCAGGGAACATTGGGTTAATAGCTCATTCCATTTCCTAATGAAATCTGTGTCTGTTACCTCAAAAGAGGGGAATTTCTTTATTCGTAAGCCCCTTGGAATACGGTGAAACTTTTTATATATGTTAAATGTTTTAACATCAATCTCCAACCTAGTATCTTGTTTTAACAATTTGTCCATTTTAAAGAAAAGTGAGTCCAAACTCTCTCTTTCCTCCTGCTCTAGTTTGTCGTCATCATAATCCTCACAGTCCTCATAAGTTTCTTCAAATGACTGGAACACATAACTCTCAGCAGCCATGACTTCAAAAAATGCTCCTATTAAGCAGCAGCAACAGACTTCATGCAATAATTCCAAGGATGTAAACTATTTAATAGTATAGACCTACACAGCTAATGTGAGTGATCCCACTAAGGAATCAAGCAGCACATATTATGCACTGATTCCAAAGATGTATGTTGCTGTGTAGAATTATTCCTCTGTTGAGTGTAAAAACTCAGACAATGCACTCCATATATAGATTCAAAAAAAGGTTCAAAAAAAGGTGCAAACTGCTATTACTTATGCTCTTTATGCGAGTATGAAAGCATTAACAGCACATTCTTAATTCAAGTGCCCATCATTCACTTTCAAAAAGATGGCTTCTGAGATAGCATTAACAAAAACTCAAAATTTAAGCTTTTGAAATAGCATTAATAGAAACTTCAGGCATATTAATCCCAAGATATATCGGAGGATGGTGATCAAATTGATGAGGTAGCACAGGATGATGGGATTCTATCTTTTGTTGATATATGTGCTGAAATGGATTTAACAGACCTACATAGGGCAGCAGGGGGAGATATCCATAGCTTAAAGAGTAGTGAAATTCCTCTAAAAAAGTTCAAAAGTAGATCTGACTTTTATCCAGCACATATAAGAAACAATAGTATAGAAATTTTTCATAGAACAGTTGAAAAAGAAGTGATAGAATTACATAAGAAAAACATGGACAAATGTAACAGTTTTAAGAATGACAATATGAGTAAACAGGATAGGATTGCGATAAAACAACTTAAGAATAATTCATCTATTGTAATACGCAATTCTGACAAAGGGGGTAATGTTGTTGTCCTTAACAGGACTGATTATATAAAGGAGGCTTTTCGACAGTTACAGGATGAGGAGGTCTATGAAAAACTCTCCCTCAATCCTACTTTTAGGTACAGGAGGATACTTCATGATCTTTTGTATTGGGCGGTAATGATTGGTGCTATAACGAAATCGAATTTTGAGTTTTTGTTAGTTGAACACTCTATTGTACCAATTTTTCATTACCTCCCAAAGATCCATAAGAGTATGACCTCACCCCCAGGACGCCCCATAGTGGCGGGTATTGGTTCATTGAATGAACCATTAAGCGCCATGATTGACACTCTACTACAACCCATTGTATTGAGCCTTAGGAGCTATATCAGGGACACAACAGAATTCATTAAACAGATTGAACAAGTGGAATGGTTGGATGAGCATTGCATTGTCACCATTGATGTTGTGTCCCTCTATACCTCCATCCCTCATGACAAGGGTATTGTGGCAATACAATCATGTCTAGAGAGGTTTACTGATTATGATGTTAATCTTAGAGAATTCATCTTAAAATCCCTTGAATTTTTGCTTTCGCATAACTTTTTTCTATTTGAGGGGAATTACTATCGCCAAAGACAGGGGACAGCCATGGGGGCGAAATTTGCCCCCACATATGCCAACCTATTTTTAGGTTGGTGGGAGCTGTCCCGTGTCTTTGGTGATGGTAATCCCTTCAAAGAACGGATTGCATATTACGGCCGTTATATAGACGACCTTGTGTTTATATTTGATGGTGATGATTCGATGGTGAATGACTTTTTTGATTATTTATCTGATAACCAACAGAATTTGCAGTTCACTATGAATGCAAGTAGAAAAGAAATGCCTTTCCTTGATGTACTAATTAAACCTAATATTGACACACATAGTGTAGAAGTAGAGCTGTATAGGAAGGAGAGTGCAGGCAATACCCTTTTGATGGCTAAATCTAGCCATCCAAGACATGTTATAAAGGCCATACCAAAAGGCCAGTACATGAGGACAAAAAGAAACTGTAGCACCATAGAGGCATATGAAGCACATTCAGTAAAAACTACAGAACGTTTTCTGGAAAGGGGATACAAAATACAGGATCTAAGAGAGGCTAAGAAACAAGTAGATTCTATGGCTAGACAAGACATGATCAAAGGTAAATCAAGGAAAAAGGCTGATTACCAGCAGAAACCTGTATTTACAACAATGTACAGTAAGGAATATAATGACATCTGTCAAATTATCAAAAAGTCTCTCCCTATTCTTAGAGTTGATGAAACTATGGATAAGATTATAGAAGGAGGTTGCAAATATGTGACACGTAAATCAAAAACGCTGGCTAACATTCTTTCCCCCTCTATGCTACCTACTAGTACTACAGACAATTGGCTTACACCAAAAAATGGTTTTTTTCACTGTGGAAGTAGGAAATGTACATCATGTTCATATGCCCAATTGGGTGATACTTTTAAATCCACGGGTGATGAAAAGTCCTTTAAAATTAAAGAGTACATAAATTGCAATACTTCATATGTGATATATTTACTCACGTGTAAACTTTGCAATATAAAGTATGTTGGTCAAACGACCAGACCCCTAAAAACTAGATTTTTGGAGCACTTGAGGTCTATTGGAGATGAGGATTCGGACACTCCAGTTGCCCTGCATTTTAAGAATGAACATAATGGAAATAAAAATCTACTAAGTTTTCAGGGTATACAACATGTAAAGAGACCCAAGAGGGGGGGAAATAGACTTAAACTTTTGAGTCAGAAGGAAGTATATTGGATTTTCCAATTAAATACAAGGGTCCCGAAGGGACTTAATTCTGATTGGGACATTAAACTTTATGTAGAGTAATTAGACCTAGGTCATAGTGGGTAATTTATGTTCATTTTTCATTCCATTAGAATGTATTATAAAATGTGGTATGTATCCCATTTATTGGGTGTTTCTTAAAGTACATTTTTGAGAGCATTTTCTAGTGCATTTTTTAGTGCATTTTTTAGTGCATTTTTGTTACTCATGACCAGTCATAAGAATGTTCACTAATTATATCCATATATTTTTGATTATAGCAATGATAGAGAAAGTTGGGAAGTTTCTAGGTTCACAACAATTTTATTTACTCCTTTCTACAATTAGGTGATAGTTACAAATACTTCCAAAATCAGTCAGCTTTCGTGCATAATGATCTGATATATTCACACTAGAGGAGTTTATATGAAACTATTACAAAGTACCTCTTGATATTTAAAATTGTGGATAAATCAGGTTTGGTTATTAATTAGGAACTTGTTGTGAGAAATAAAGTTAAGTCTCTTTAAAATTTAAAATGTAACATCTAAATTAAATTCTACAGAAAATAAATGTTAATATTTTAAAATGAAATTATATCTTACTTAACTCTCTGTAACTATGTAAATATGCTTATCTGTTAGAAATTACACTATACATATGTTAAATGTGATTGCCCTCCTTTTTCTGTGATACACCTGAACCAATGTTTTGCACCTGTAATGGGGGAGTGGTTAATACCTTTATTAAGGATGAGTTTTCAGGTGTTGGTATAGGTCACTGAAGAAGTTAGAACTATGAAAAGCGTTTGACCTTGTAACCTTGCTGGCGTGTATGCCTTTTTAGTGTATTTCAAAATAAAGGAGCTTTCTACTTTTAAGCCTTTGGACTGACGGTACTTTATTTATATTCACCCTAACCTACCTACCCCTTTTGAGTGCGAGGATTCCAGTTGTTCAACTGTTAATAAATCTAGGTAGGATACGCAATTGACGTAAGGAGATTTGCGGTATGCTCGAGTCGCGGAAAAAAAGTGAGCGGTACACCTGTACCTGCCAGACTCGTAATACCAGCGGGCGTTAAAAAGCAGCGTTGGGACCTCTCAATCCTGCTTTTTAAGGCTAACGCAAGACTCATAATCTAGCAGTAAGTGTTGCTAAGTGTAATTGTGTGTGTCACTTTAGTGCTGAATGCAACTTAAATGATACATTATATAATGTGTTAGAATAAAAAAAACATATGTTGCTAAGTGTAAGTGACGTATATCACTTTAAATGTGTAATTTACTTATTTAACCTAGTAGCTAGCTAGACCTAGGGAAGGGGCTAATGTATGACAATATGAAATGGTCTGTATACTTGTACTAATTGTATGTAGTGTGAATATAATTGATCACATAGATCTATTAATAATACCCATTTAGACTCATATACAGAAGTGGCATGAGTCCATACATATGGTATATCCAGATTGTGGAGAGGGATAGATACAGATGCAACTAGAAAGACTAAAGTAAATCCCACAATGACACTCAGAAAGCTGCTAGATCTAGAACTTCGTTTAGGCCAGAGGGAAATAAAGACTGGAAACTATATAATCAATGTCTCCCTCTGGCGCAAACAAGTGTATCTATTATAGCCCAGATACAGATCTTTTAAGATTATGGGCCAATATTTGTTCAAAATTTGCCTGATCTGTTTATGTTTTGAATTATATTGTGTGATAAATTCTGGATTATCCAAGTTTTTATTTTTATTTTTAATAATAGATTCTTCCAATATAGAAGGAGGAGAAAAAATGTCAGCTCTATTGGGGGTATCCTTTTTCTTTGAATCTACACTGTCAGAAAAAATGTGCAAAAATTGTACCTTTAGGGGTACAACAGCTTGTCACTGGGGCAGTACCCTCAAAGGTACACCTGCTGTACCCTTTATAATGGGTACAAATTGGTACCCTTGCAGATTGTACCTTTCAAAGGCAAATATGTACCTTTGGTGACTAGATTGGACCTCAGTCCTATGGTACCATATTGTACCCTTAAAAAAATGGTGCAAATTTGGCCTTTTAAGGGTACTGCTCCAGTGACAAGCCCTTTGTACCTCATGATGGCAAATTTATACTCAACACAGCATATTACAAATGTTGTTCCATTAAATTTTTTATCTAACATTCAAATATGCATTAATTTAATGTGTACTTTTTCAGGCAGTATTACAATAGTCACATCACACTGCAGCTTTAAAAAAAGGTTTGCTGCAGAACCACCTGATTGAGCCAGACTAAACAACCAGTTCCAGAAAGAGCTACGCCTACTTAATGTGTTTTATCTCACTCTGTACTAGACTCTAAAATACCCCATTTAATTTAGGGTGACATACCACATAAAACATAAATATATAGAAAACATATAGAAAACAACATAATAATAAAATATAACTCTAACGAAAAGAAGGGGGATTCGGGGGAGGGATAAACGATAAAACTCACAACCATACATTGAATTGTCACTATATGCAAAATATATGCAAATGAGTATATTTCCTCAGTACACATTTTGGTGACGAACCTTCTATCAATAGATGGAGCTGTGTTACACATGTCAAGGAACTTTCAACCAAGAGATGGCACTATGGTGTGTTACACAATGTCCATGTATGTGACTGGTGAACGGTTTTAATTTTTTTTTTTTTTTTTTAAACTAGTTCTTAAACAGCTCTTGTCTATTTTATAGAGTTTAAAACATTTTTTTCTTTGTAATTTTAGTTAATACATTTGCTTTTTGTTTAAGAGTTCACATCTTGATGCTCTAAATATAAACATTAAAATGTTAAGTGCTATTTATAACCAGCAACACAGTATAATTGAATATATGGGTTATTAAAGGGATAGTCTAGTCAAAATTAAACTGTCATGATTAAGATAGGGCATGGAAATTTAAACAACTTTCCAATTGACTTATCACTAAATTTGCTTTGTTCCCTTGGTGTTTTTTTTTTCAAAAGCTAAACCTAGGTAGGCTCAAACTGATTTCTAAGCCATTGAAAACTGCCTCTTAGCTTAGAGCATTCTGAAAGTTTTTCACAGTTAGATAGTACTAGTTCATGTGTGTCATATAGATAACAATATGCTCACTCCCATGTAGTTATTTAGGAGTCTGCACTGATTAGCTAAACTGCATGCCTGTCAAAAGCACTGAGATAAGGGGGTAGTGTGCAGAGGCTTAGATACAAGGTAAAACGTATATTAATATAACTGAGTTGGTTATGCCAAACTGGGGAATGGGTAATAAAGGGATTATCCATCTTTTTAAACAATAACAATTCTGCTGTAGACTGTCCCTTTAAGTATTTTTTTTTTTGCTTTGCCCACGTCTTGCATATAACCAACAACAATTGAACCTAATTATTTTGCTGTACACATGTATGTTGCGTTTATTTTGGGTGACTGTCAGTTATGTGAATATGAATAATTGAGATGAACAAATGATATAGACTTGCAGGGTTTGACAGCCTTGAACCACACACCCCCTAAACCTTTTAGTCACACAAGTGATTGTACCTTTTTGGGGGGGATTAAATGGTACAGACATGGACCCTTTGACAGTTGGAAACATATTTGTACCTTATTTACCGCTAAATGGTACATATTAGTTCCTTAAGGTGTAATTATAATCCATTGAGGGTACAACCACAGCAGTTGTACCCTAAGTGTTCACAAACTGACCCCAACCGTACCCTTTTTTCTGACAGTGTAGTAATCAAAATTTAAGGCTGTGTGTCGTATAATTCCATTGTCCCAGAATTTCTCCTTATACGTCTGAATTGACTGTAGGGAATGTTTGTCTTCCAGCTATTTAAATGATTACTCGGAAAATGGAGAAAGTTGTTGCTATGAACACTTTTAAAATAGGTGGAAGACAAAACATTCCCCTCATCAGTCCATTCCAATGTTACATCCAAATATTCTATTTTAGTCTGTTGCAAATTGTAAGTGCAGGAAAGACCCATAATGTTAGTATTTAAACTCTCAATGAACCTATTAGCTGTATCCACAGAACCATTCCAAATAAAAATTAAATCATCTATGTAACGGCCTTAGAATACCAGGTTCGCCCTCCAGTCTGAGCTGTATATGTATCTTTCTTTGAAGACACCCATAAAAAGATTAGCAAAACTGGGGGCGAACCTGGTACCCATGGCTGTTCCTTTCACCTGTAAATAAAAATCGTTTAAAAATTGAAAATATTTATGTGACAAAATGTAAGATATTATCTCTAAAATAAATTACTTGCTGTAAAGAGGGTAAATATATATCATTTTCCAAAAATGTGTTAGTTGCCTCCAGACCAAGTTGATGTTCTATATTAGAATATAAGGCCCCAAAGTCGCACATGAGCCAAAGATACTCTTGTCCCCTTTTGTAGGATGACAGTTTATTCAAAAGGTCTGTGGTATCTCTAATGCAGTGATTTTTAACCTTTTTTTTGCCGTGGCACACTTTTTTACATTAAAAAATCCTGTGGCACACAACCATCCCAAAATTTAAAAAAAATCACACATTGTAGCCTAATGCAGCATATATATATATACACATACACACAAACACACACATACTGTATGTATTGTGCTGTTATGCCATGCCTCCTACAAACTACCCCTGCACTGGGAGTAAAAAACAAGCAAAGTTTAAAAAATATGTCACACTGTTGTCAGTCTGCCGTGGCACACCTGAGGATCTCTCACGGCACACTAGTGTGCCACGGCACACTGGTTGTAAAACACTGCTCTAATGTATGATGGTAATTGGGTGACATATTTCTGTAAATAAAAATCTACGTACTCTGATAAATGATCTGTTAAACTGTTGATCCCTGCAATTATAGGCCTTCCCGGGGGATTGTTATGGCTCTTGTGAATTTTGGGAAGGTGATAGTAAAAGGGAATGTTTGGGTGATCTGGAAGAAAATATTGTTTTTCTTTTTTATTTAAAATTCCCTTAGCAAAGCCTTCTAGAATAATTCTTTTGAGAATTTTGCTATATTCTAAAGTGGGATCTCCTCTTAGTTTTTTATGATAGTTTGTATCATACAGAATACGTTTAGCTTCAAACAAATAGTCCTCATAATCTTGAATGACTATCCCTCCTTCTTTATCTGGCTGATGAATAAATATGCTTTGATTATTTGTTAGTCTATCAAGAGCTTGTTGCTCATTTTGCCACAATTTCTTAGTGAGTTTTTTACTTGTGTTACATGCTTTTGTCAAATCTTCTTATACTAATTGTTGGAAAAGATCCACATAAGAACATTCGTCTCTAGGCGGATTGGAGGAGGAAGCAGGTGTCAAAGGAGTGTGCAGTATCTGTTCAAAGAGATTATCAGATATCTGTTACATCACTATATGTCAAAAGTCCCAAATTCCTAGGATTCATAGTGTCTGTCAAAATGGGTCTACCTTCTAATTTGTGTGTTTTAAGATGTTTGGCTGCAAAATATCTTTGTAAAGATAATTTCCTAGTGTAGGCATTGATGTCTACATAAAAGCTAAATAGGTCTGGTTTATTGAGTGGCAGTAGGATAACCCTCTACCCAAAATTCTAATCTCATCATCAAAAAGTAGATGTTTAGATAAGTTGAAGATTCCTTCTTTCAGTTTCTGTAATTTCTCTTGTTAAGTGTATCCAGTCCACGGATCATCCATTACTTGTGGGATATTCTCCTTCCCAACAGGAAGTTGCAAGAGGATCACCCACAGCAGAGCTGCTATATAGCTCCTCCCCTCACTGCCATATCCAGTCATTCTCTTGCAACTCTCAACTAAGATGGAGGTCGTAAGAGGACTGTGGTGTTTTATACTTAGTTTATTTCTTCAATCAAAAGTTTGTTATTTTTAAATGGTACTGGAGTGTACTGTTTATCTCAGGCAATATTTAGAAGAAGAATCTGCCTGCGTTTTCTATGATCTTAGCAGAAGTAACTAAGATCCTTTGCTGTTCTCACATATTCTGAGGAGTGAGGTAACTTCAGAGGGGGAATAGCGTGCAGGTTTTCCTGTAATAAGGTATGTGCAGTTCAAATATTTTTCTAGGGATGGAATTTGCTAGAAAATGCTGCTGATACCGAAGTAATGTAAGTAAAGCCTTAAATGCAGTGATAGCGACTGGTATCAGGCTTATTAATAGAGATACATACTCTTATAAAAGTGTATTTTAAACCGTTTGCTGGCATGTTTAATCGTTTTTTACATATGTTTGGTGATAAAACTTATTGGGGCCTAGTTTTTTTCCACATGGCTGGCTTGAATTTTGCATAGAAACAGTTCCCTGAGGCTTCCCACTGTTGTAATATGAGTGGGAGGGGCCTATTTTGGAGTTTTTTTACACAGCCACAGACATCTAGCTTCTTCCTGCATGATCCAGGACTTCTCTGAAGGGCTCAAAAGGCTTCAAAAGTCGTATTGAGGGAGGTAAAAAGCCACAGTAGAGCTGTGGCAGTTGTTGTGACTGTTTAAAAAACGTTTTTGTCATTTGTTATTCCGTTTTTGGTATTAAGGGGTTAATCATCCATTTGCAAGTGGGTGCAATGCTCTGTTAACTTATTACATACACTGTAAAAATTTCGTTAGTGTAACTGCATTTTTTCACTGTTATTTCAAAATTTGGGAAAATTTGTGTTTCTTAAAGGCGCAGTAACGTTTTTTTATATTGCTTGTAAACTTGTTTTAAAGTGTTTTCCAAGCTTGCTAGTCTCATTGCTAGTCTGTTTAAACATGTCTGACACAGAGGAACCTACTTGTTCATTATGTTTGAAAGCCATGGTGGAGCCCCATAGGAGAATGTGTACTAAATGTATTGATTTCACCTTAAACAGTAAAGATCAGTCTTTATCTATAAAAGAATTATCACCAGAGGGTTCTGTCGAGGGGGAAGTTATGCAGACTAACTCTTCCCATGTGTCAGACCCTTCGCCTCCCACTCAGGGGACGCACGCTAATATGGCGCCAATTACATCAGGGACGCCCATAGCGATTACCTTGCAGGACATGGCTGCAATCATGAATAATACCCTGTCAGAGGTATTATCTAGATTGCCTGAATTAAGAGGCAAGCGCGATAGCTCTGGGGTTAGGAGAGATACAGAGCGCGCAAATGCTGTTAGAGCCATGTCTGATACTGCGTCACAGTATGCAGAACATGAGGACGGAGAGCTTCAGTCTGTGGGTGACATCTCTGACTCGGGGAAACCTGATTCAGAGATTTCTAATTTTAAATTTAAGCTTGAGAACCTCCGTGTATTGCTTGGGGAGGTATTAGCTGCTCTGAATGACTGTAACACAGTTGCAATTCCAGAGAAATTGTGTAGGCTGGATATATACTATGCGGTGCCGGTGTGTACTGATGTTTTTCCTATACCTAAAAGGCTTACAGAAATTATTAGCAAGGAGTGGGATAGACCCGGTGTGCCCTTTTCCCCACCTCCTATATTTAGAAAAATGTTTCCAATAGACGCCACTACACGGGACTTATGGCAGACGGTCCCTAAGGTGGAGGGAGCAGTTTCTACTTTAGCAAAGCGTACCACTATCCCGGTTGAGGACAGTTGTGCTTTTTCAGATCCAATGGATAAAAAATTGGAGGGTTACCTTAAGAAAATGTTTATTCAACAAGGTTTTATTTTACAGCCCCTTGCATGCATTGCGCCTGTCACTGCTGCTGCGGCATTCTGGTTTGAGGCCCTGGAAGAAGCCATCCAGACAGCTCCATTGAATGAAATTATTGACAAGCTTAGAACGCTTAAGCTAGCTAACTCATTTGTTTCTGATGCCATTGTTCATTTGACTAAACTAACGGCTAAGAATTCCAGATTCGCCATCCAGGTGCGTAGGGCGCTATGGCTTAAATCCTGGTCAGCTGACGTGACTTCAAATTCTAAATTACTCAACATTCCTTTCAAGGGGCAGACCTTATTCGGGCCTGGCTTGAAGGAAATTATTGCTGACATTACTGGAGGCAAGGGTCATACCCTTCCTCAGGACAGGGCCAAATCAAAGGCCAAACAGTCTAATTTTCGTGCCTTTCGAAATTTCAAGGCAGGAGCAGCATCAACTTCCTCCGCTTCAAAACAAGAGGGAACTGTTGCTCATTCCAGACAGGCCTGGAAACCTAACCAGTCCTGGAACAAGGGTTAGCAGGCCAGAAAGCCTGCTGCTGCCCCCAAGACAGCATGAAGGAATGGCCCCATATCCGGAAACGGATCTAGTGGGGGGCAGACTTTCTCTCTTCACCCAGGTGTGGGCAAGAGATGTTCAGGATCCCTGGGCATTGGAGATCATATCTCAGGGATATCTTCTGGACTTCAAAGCTTCTCCTCCACAAGGGAGATTTCATCTTTCAAGGTTATCAGCAAACCAGATAAAGAAAGAGGCATTCCTAAGCTGTGTGCAAGACCTCCTAATAATGGGAGTGATCCATCCAGTTCCGCGGACGGAACAAGGACAGGGATTTTATTCAAATCTGTTTGTGGTTCCCAAGAAAGAGGGAACCTTCAGACCAATCTTGGATCTAAAGATCTTAAACAAATTCCTCAGAGTTCCATCATTCAAAAAGGAAACTATTCGGACCATCCTACCCATGATCCAAGAGGGTCAGTACATGACCACAGTGGACTTAAAGGATGCCTACCTTCACATACCGATTCACAAAGATCATCATCGGTTCCTAAGGTTTGCCTTTCTAGACAGGCATAACCAATTTGTAGCTCTTCCCTTCGGGTTGGCCACTGCCCCGAGAATTTTTACAAAGGTTCTGGGCTCACTTCTGGCGGTTCTAAGACCGCGAGGCATAGCGGTGGCTCCGTATCTAGATGACATCCTGATACAGGCGTCAAGCTTTCAAATTGCCAAGTCTCATACAGAGATAGTTCTGGCATTTCTGAGGTCGCATGAGTGGAAAGTGAACGTGGAAAAGAGTTCTCTATCACCACTCACAAGAGTCTCCTTCCTAGGGACTCTTATAGATTCTGTAGAGATGAAAATTTACCTGACGGAGTCCAGGTTATCAAAACTTCTAAATGCTTGCCATGTCCTTCATTCCATTCCACGCCCGTCAGTGGCTCAGTGCATGGAAGTAATCGGCTTAATGGTAGCGGCAATGGACATAGTGCCATTTGCGCGCCTGCATCTCAGACCGCTGCAATTATGCATGCTAAGTCAGTGGAATGGGGATTACTCAGATTTGTCCTCTCTACTAAATCTGGATCAAGAGACCAGAGATTCTCTTCTCTGGTGGCTTTCTCTGGTCCATCTGTCCAAGGGTATGACCTTTCGCAGGCCAGATTGGATGATTGTAACAACAGATGCCAGCCTTCTAGGTTTGGGCGCAGTCTGGAACTCCCTGAAGGCTCAGGGATTGTGGACTCAGGAGGAGAAACTCCTCCCAATAAATATTCTGGAGTTAAGAGCAATATTCAAGGCTCTTCTAGCTTGGCCTCAGTTAGCAACACTGAGGTTCATCAGATTTCAGTCGGACAACATCACGACTGTGGCTTACATCAACCATCAAGGTGGAACCAGGAGTTCCCTAGCGATGTTAGAAGTCTCAAAGATAATTCGCTGGGCAGAGTCTCACTCTTGCCACCTGTCAGCGATCCACATCCCAGGCATAGAGAACTGGGAGGCGGATTTTCTAAGTCGTCAGACTTTTCATCCGGGGGAGTGGGAACTCCATCTGGAGGTGTTTGCTCAACTGGTCCATCGTTGGGGCAAACCAGAACTGGATCTCATGGCGTCTCGCCAGAATGCCAAGCTTCCTTGTTACGGATCCAGGTCCAGGGACCCGGGAGCAACGCTGATAGATGCTCTAGCAGCTCCTTGGTTCTTCAACCTGGCCTATGTGTTTCCACCGTTTCCTCTGCTCCCTCGACTGATTGCCAAAATCAAACAGGAGAGAGCATCAGTGATTCTGATAGCGCCTGCGTGGCCACGCAGGACCTGGTATGCAGACCTAGTGGACATGTCATCTCTTCCACCATGGACTCTGCCTCTGAGGCAGGACCTTCTAATACAAGGTCCTTTCAATCATCCAAATCTAATTTCTCTGAGACTGACTGCATTGAACGCTTGATTCTATCAAGGCGTGTCTTCTCCGAGTCAGTCATTGATACCTTAATACAGGCTCAGAAGCCTGTCACCAGGAAAATCTACCATAAGATATGGCGTAAATATCTTTATTGGTGTGAATCCAAGAGTTACTCATGAAGTAAGGTTATGATTCCTAGGATATTGTCCTTTCTCCAAGAGGGTTTGGACAAAGGCTTATCAGCTAGTTCTTTAAAAGGACAGATCTCTGCTCTGTCTATTCTTTTGCACAAGCTCCCCCTTGGAGCTTAAACTTGGTTCTTAAAGTTCTTCAGGGAGTTCCATTTGAATCCCTTCATTCCATTGATATTAAACTTTTATCTTGGAAATTTCTGTTTTTGATGGCTATTTCCTCGGCTTGAAGAGTCTCTGAGTTATCTGCCTTACATTGTGATTCTCCTTATCTGATTTTTCATTAAGACAAGGTAGTTCTGCGTACCAAACCTAGGTTTTTACCTAAGGTGGTTTCTAACAGGAATATCAATCAAGAGATTGTTGTTCCATCATTGTGTCCTAATCCTTCTTCAAAGAAGGAACGTCTTTTGCATAATCTGGACGTAGTCCGTGCCTTGAAGTTTTACTTACAGGCTACTAAAGATTTTCGTCAAACATCTGCCCTGTTTGTCGTTTACTCTGGACAGAGGAGAGGTCAAAAAGCTTCGGCAACCTCTCTCTCCTTTTGGCTTCGGAGCATAATACGCTTAGCCTATGAGACTGCTGGACAGCAGCCCCCTGAAAGGATTACAGCTCATTCTACTAGAGCTGTGGCTTCCACCTGGGCCTTTAAAAATGAGGCCTCTGTGGAACAGATTTGAAGGCTGCGACTTGGTCTTCGCTTCACACCTTTTCAAAATTTTACAAATTTGTCACTTTTGCTTCTTCGGAGGCTGTTTTTGGGAGAAAGGTTCTACAGGCAGTGGTTCCTTCCGTTTAAGTTCCTGCCTTGTCCCTCCCATCATCCGTGTACTTTAGCTTTGGTATTGGTATCCCACAAGTAATGGATGATCCGTGGACTGAATACACTTAACAAGAGAAAACATAATTTATGCTTACCTGATAAATTTATTTCTCTTGTAGTGTATCCAGTCCACGGCCCGCCCTGTCCTTTTAAGGCAGGTCTAAATTTTAATTAAACTACAGTCACCACTGCACCCTATGGTTTCTCCTTTCTCGTCTTGTTTTGGTCGAATGACTGGATATGGCAGTTAGGGGAGGAGCTATATAGCAGCTCTGCTGTGGGTGATCCTCTTGCAACTTCCTGTTGGGAAGGAGAATATCCCACAAGTAATGGATGATCCGTGGACTGGATACACTACAAGAGAAATAAATTTATCAGGTAAGCATAAATTATGTTTTTGCTTTTTTGAGGGTTTTCCCTCTCCCTCTTCTTCCTCGTTTGGGAATGATCTTTTTTTTTTTTGAACAGGCCTGGTTTTGTTCCATAGTGGAGCCAATGGTCTGTCCCCAAAAAAATTATTCCCAAATGAGGTGGAAGGTCTCTCTTCTCTTAATCCTTCTTGTTCATGTGATATACCATTGTCATTATTTTCATTTAGTGGTTGATATCTATTTTGTAAGGGGATTTCATTATTACTGTATTGTTTATCTGGACCCCCCCCCCCCCCCAATTAGGTATGTCATTCTGTATATGATGTATTGGAGTTCTAAAGTTCCCAGACAGATTGGACGAATAATTAGGTCAATTGTCATTATAAATTCTATTGGAGTCCCAGTGCCTATTAGGGGTAGGATTTGTTCAATCATTACCATATTGGTCACTCTGATTTCTCCAATCATTACCATATTGGTACGACTGCTAAAGTCTTGCAACCCGCACAAGTCCGAATATAAGTTAGATACAGGACTGTGTTTACCTGCACAAAAACTATTGATGCTTAACAAGAAGCACAACGTGGATACCCATTGAAGTTGTTTAAAGTGATGTGTGTTTCTTGTGGAATCAAACTATCACTCTGACTGTATCACTAAGGAGTTCACTGTTTTTACACCAGAGCGTGTTTTTTTACACTTTAATGCCTGGTTTTGAAGTAACATCACGGACTCTCTAATACAACAAGTCTTTTTCTTCATCTTTTTGGGGCTCCACAGCTACCCTTGCTTATACACATATTTACAGTATTGGACTTGTTACACAGTATTGGACTTGTTACACTCATTACAGAATGTATTAGCAGTAGTAGTATAAGTATTGGTGTTTCAATATAATTACTGCCATATACATAGCATCTGTGTTAGGATTTGTGCATATTACGGTAGCTTTGTTGTTTTTATGCTTTTTTTTATTTTCCATGTAAGTGTGTTTACTAGATGAAAAATGGGTGGAGGATAGACATGCCACTTGTTTTAAGTCAACTACATTTGTTGTAGTAATAAAGCGTTGTTACACCTCTGTGTAGCCTTTGGTCCTATTTTGTCTGACTTATTTGGTCTCAGTCCTTTCTTCACTACTACATGTATGTATGTATGTATGTATGTGTATATATATATGTATGTATATATATATATATATATATATATATATATATATATATATATATATATATATATATATATATATATATATGTTAAAGTCATTTAGAAAAGGCACTCCATAAAAAATAGCAGCCTCCAGGGTGCACTTCAAGATAGTGATCCAATATGCAGGCGTAGAAAAAAAGGCACTCACTTGAAAGATTAAGACTTAGCTTTTAATAAATAATTAGGTTAAAAGCGCATAACGTTTCAGAGGCATTCCACCTCCTTTTTCAAATGCATGATACAGACATTTTGAAAAAATACAAAAAGCAGTATATATATATATATATATATATATACACAACCATAATTCCAAAAAAGTTGGGACAGTATGGAAAATGCAAAAATACAAACAAAAAGGGTCATTTAAAAATTCAATTCACCCTGTACTATATTGAAAACACTAACGCCTAGATTTAGAGTTCTGCATTAGCCGTCAAAACCAGCGTTAAGGGCTCCTAACGCTGGTTTTTACCACCCGCTGGTATTTAGAGTCAGTCAGGAAAGGGTCTAACGCTCACTTTCCAGCCGCGACTTTTCCATACCACAGATCCCCTTACGTCAATTGCGTATCCTATCTTTTCAATGGGATCTTCCTAACGCTGGTATTTAGAGTCGTGTCTGAAGTGAGCGTTAGAATTCTAATGACAAAACTCCAGCCGCAGAAAAAAGTCAGGAGTTAAGAGCTTTATGGGCTAACGCCGGTTTATAAAGCTCTTAACTACTGTGCTATAAAGAACACTAACACCCATAAACTACCTATGTACCCCTAAACTGAGGCCCCCCCACATTGCCGCCACTCTAATAAAAAAATGTAACCCCTAATCTGCCAACCGCACACCGCCGCCACATACATTATCCCTATGTACCACTAATCTGCTGCCCCTAACATCGCCGACACCTACATAATATTTATTAACCCCTAATCTGACCCCCCAACATCGCCGCTACCTTACCTACACTTATTAACACCTAATCTGCTGACCGGACCTCGTCGCCACTATAATAAATGTATTAACCCCTAAACCGCCGCACTCCCGCCTCAAAAACCCTATAATAAATAGTATTAACCCCTAATCTGCCCTCCCTAACATCCCCGACACCTATCTTCAAGTATTAACCCCTAATCTGCCGACCGGACCTCGCCGCTACTCTAATAAATGTATTAACCCCTAAAGCTAAGTCTAACCCTAACCCTAACACCCCCTTAAGTTAAATATAATTTTATTCTAACAAAATAAATTAAATCTTATTAAATAAATTATTCCTATTTAAAGCTAAATACTTACCTGTAAAATAAATCCTAATATAGCTACAATATAACAAATTATTATATTGTAGCTATTTTAGGATTTATATTTATTTTACAGGCAACTTTGTATTTATTTTAACTATGTACAATAGCTATTAAATAGTTATTTACTATTTAATAGCTACCTAGTTAAAATAATAACAAAATTACCTGTAAAATAAATCCTAACCTAAGTTACAATTAAACCTAACACTACACTAGCAATAAATAAATTAAATAAATTAACTACAAATACCTACAATTAAATCAACTAAACTAAATTACAAAAACAAACACTAAATTACAAAAAATTAAAAAAGATTACAAGAATTTTAAACTAATTACACCTACTCTAAGCCCCCTAAAAAAATAACAAAGCCCCCCAAAATAAAAAAATGCCCTACCCTATTCTAAAATAAAAAGTTAACAGCTCTATTACCTTACCAGCCCTTAAAAGGGCTTTTTGCGGGGCATGCCCCAAAGAAATCAGCTCTTTTGCCTGTAAAAAAAACATACAATACCCCCCAACATTACAACCCACCACCCACATACCCCTAATCTAACCCACCCAAACCCCCCTTAAAAAACCTAACACTAAGTCCCTGAAGATCTCCCTACCTTGTATTCACCCAGCCGGGTATCACCGATCCGTCCAGAAGAGGTCCTCCAGAGGGTCCGAAGTCTTCATCCTATCCGGCCAGAAGAGGTCCTCCAGAGGCTCGGAAGTCTTCATCCAGGCGGCATCTTCTATCTTCTTCCATCCGAAGCAGAGCGGGTCCATCTTGAAGCATCCTCTTCTAACGATGTCCTAAGTCCGAATGAAGGTTCCTTTAAATGACGTCATCCAAGATGGCGTCCCTTGAATTCCGATTGGCTGATAGGATTCTATCAGCCAATCGGAATTAAGGTAGGAAAAATCTGATTGAATCAGTCAATCAGATTCAAGTTCAATCCGATTGGCTGATTGGATCAGCCAATCAGATTGAGCTTGTATTCTATTGGCTGATCGGAACAGCCAATAGAATGCGAGTTCAATCTGATTGGCTGATCCAATCAGCCAATCAGATTTTTCCTACCTTAATTCTGATTGGCTGATAGAATCCTATCAGCCAATCGGAATTTGAGGGATGCCATCTTGGATGATGTCATTTAAAGGAACCTTCATTCGTCGTTAGTCCGTCAGTGAGGAAGGATGGCTCCGTGTCGGCTGCTTCAAGATGGACCCGCTCCGCTCTGGATGGAAGAAGATAGAAGATGCCGTCTGGATGAAGACTTCCGACCCTCTGGAGGACCTCTTCTGGCCGGATAGGATGAAGACTTCGGACCCTCTTCTGGACGGATCGGTGATACCCGGCTGGGTGAATACAAGGTAGGGAGATCTTCAGGGACTTAGTGTTAGGTTTTTTAAGGGGGGTTTGGGTGGGTTAGATTAGGGGTATGTGGGTGGTGGGTTGTAATGTTGGGGGGGTATTGTATGTTTTTTTTCAGGCAAAAGAGCTGATTTCTTTGGGGCATGCCCCGCAAAAGGCCGTTTTAAGTGCTGGTAAGGTAATAGAGCTGTTAACTTTTTATTTTAGAATAGGGTAGGGCATTTTTTTATTTTGGGGGGCTTTGTTATTTTTTTAGGGGGCTTAGAGTAGGTGTAATTAGTTTAAAATTCTTATAATCTTTTTTTTTGTAATTTAGTGTTTGTTTGTTTTTGTAATTTAGTTTAGTTGATTTAATTGTAGGTAATTGTAGTTAATTTATTTAATTTATTTATTGCTAGATTAGTGTTAGGTTTAATTGTAACTTAGGTTAGGATTTATTTTACAGGTAATTTTGTAATTATTTTAACTAGGTAGCTATTAAATAGTTAATAACTATTTAATAGCTATTGTACCTGGTTAAAATAAATACAAAGTTGCCTGTAAAATAAATATAAATCCTAAAATAGATACAATATAATTATTATTTATATTGTAGTTATATTAGGGTTTATTTTACAGGTAAGTATTTAGCTTTAAATAGGATTAATTTATTTAATAAGAAATTATTTATTTTGTTAGATTAAAATTATATTTAACTTAGGGGGGTGTTAGGGTTAGGGTTAGACTTAGCTTTAGGGGTTAATACATTTATTAGAGTAGCGGTGAGGTCCGGTCGGCAGATTAGGGGTTAATACTTGAAGTTAGGTGTCAAAGATGTTAGGGAGGGCAGATTAGGGGTTAATACTATTTATTATAGGGTTTTTGAGGCGGGAGTGAGGCGGTTTAGGGGTTAATACATTTATTATAGTGGCGGCGAGGTCCAGTCGGCAGATTAGGGGTTAAGAAGTGTAGGTAAAGTAGCGGGAACGTTGGGGGGGGCAGATTATGGGTTAATAAATATAATATAGGGGTCGGCGATGATAGGGGCAGCAGATTAGGGGTACATAGGTATAATGTAGGTGGCGGCGGTGTACGGAGCGGAAGATTAGGGGTTAATAATAATATGCAGGGGTCAGCGATAGTGGGGGCGGCAGATTAGGGGTTAATAAGTGTAAGGTATGGGGTGTTTAGACTCGGGGTTCATGTTAGGGTGTTAGGTGCAGACTTAGGAAGTGTTTCCCCATAGGAAACAATGGGGCTACGTTAGGAGCTGAACGCTGCTTTTTTGCAGGTGTTAGGTTTTTTTGCAGCTCAAACTGCCCCATTGTTTCCTATGGGGGAATCGTGCATGAGCACGTTTTTCAAGCTGGCCGCTACCGTAAGCAACGCTGGTATTTAGAGTTGAAGTGGCGGTAAATTATGCTCTACGCTCCCTTTTTGGAGCCTAACGCAGCCCTTCAGAGAACTCTAAATACCAGCGTTATTTAAAACGTGCGGGGGGGGGAAACACACGCGTAGCTAACGCACCCCTTTGGCCGCAAAACTCTAAATCTAGCCGATTATTAACACATTATTTGATGTTTTATTTTGTGAAATAAGGCCGAAATTACAAGTGCTGCGGTAAATCTAAATTTTTCTCTAGCATAAACACCGCTAGCGAAATGCTTTTTGGTCTTTTCGAGATATGCTCAATGAAAAAATCATTATTTTGCGCTAGTGGTAGCCTGAGAAGCGCAAAAATCACTAATGGAATTTTTTTTGTTTTTGGGTAAGCTTACGTTTAAATTTAATTTTCTAGGTAAGGTTTTATTTCTTTTAAGGAAGTTAGAATATTTTTTAGGTAATTTATGGGGATTTTAATTGGGGTTAATTTAGGGGGTTTTATGTTAGGGGATTTAGATACACTGCATTGTGGGGGGATGGTGGTTTAGGGGTTAATAGTTTATTTAGTTAGTTGGCGATGTGGGGGATGGTGGTTTAGGGGTTAATAGTTCATTTAGTTAGTTTGCAATGTGGGGGGTGGCGGTTTTGGGGTTAATAGTTTAGTTAGTTGGCAATGTGGGATAATGGCAGTTTAGGGGTTAATAGTTTATTTAGTTAGTTGGCAATGTGGGGGATGTTTAGGGGTTAATAGTGTAGTTTATGAGTGTAAGTGTACATTATAATGTATTTTTGTTGTGCTTTGCGGAACTTTTTATTTCCGTAAAACAGTTTACCGGAGCTCTTAGAATGCGGTAAGGATTAAAGTGGAAAAGGCTATTGAGCTAGCGCAATCACGATTTCTCCCAACTTGAAAAACTAGAAAAATCAATAATACACATCAATGAGAAATCCACTACTGTTGTTTTAAAATAAAAAAAATCCCAATATATATATATAAATTTAAATGTACAGTAAGTTGTTTAGTAGGTCACTCCTTAAGTGTTACATTATGAAGATATCATATAATATAAGAGAATTAAGGATTACGTCAATGCAGTAGTTAAACATGCTTAGAAAATATATTAAAGCCTATTTTAATTAATTAGAAACACAACAACATTAATAGGATATTAAAAAATAATTATGAAACCTTGAAATATTTCTTGACAGTCACAATTTCACATAGAGAACTCCAGCACAATGCATGCTGGGACAGGCTCTGCATTGGATCAGAACATAATTGCTCCCACAGACAACCATACATATAAAACAGCTGTAAAGGAAGATATAAAGGTTGGGGAGTTGAAGTGAGAATAGTAGCCTATAGTCTAGAAAAATAATTTTATATAAGAAAGATTAAAAATCTTTGGAAAAAAATTCAAACATTTTCATTAATTTTTTTTTTATATGGCAAGTTACCGTTCTTACTGAAATAAAAAGCTACTAAAAGCAGCAATATGATGGAACAACTTGCAACATTTACCAATGCATTGGGTCCAAATCAATCAGTCGTAGGTTGAAATAGTTTGCCAATGAGATAATTTCAATCCGATGTTATGAAGATTTACTTTGGAAGAAATTCTTCAGCCTTCATAAATTCTTTACAATTTTTTTTTTAAAAAATGCTCCATATAAAATACGACCTGAGCTGTAATTTCCATTTTATGAAAAGCTGTTGTAGGACGTCGCAGCTGAGCTGTATATGAATTCCCTCTTTAGAGAGTTCCATGTGTTCACTGGTAGCAACTGCTTTGGCTATAGTAGCATTTTATTTTGTTCATAAATGAGGACATTACTCACTTTACATTTAAAACAGGCATGTTGCATATGTATTCTCTATTGCTTAATCTTTTTTTTAACCTTCCAAAATTTATATAAACTTCATTCAAACAAATGTTTTATCTCATAATACGAACAATTTTAATTTTCTTTCACCTAGATTATGAGTTTTGCGTTAGAGGCTGTGCGGTACTAACGAGCAGTTTATGCTCGCTGCTCACTTACAGACAACGCTGGTATTACGGGTTTTTACAAACCAGGCGTTATCCGCAAAAAAGTGATCGAAGAGCAAAATTTTGCTCCACATCTCACCTCAATACCAGCGCTGCTTACATTAGTGGTGAGCAGGTAAAACGTGCTCGTGCACAATTTTCCCATAGGAATCAATGGGGGAGAGCCGGGCTGAAAAAAAAACCTAACACCTGCAAAAAAGCAGCGTAAAGCTCCTAACGCAGCCCCATTGATTCCTATGGGGAAAATACATGTATGTCTACACCTAACCCTAACATGAACCCCGAGTCTAAACACCCCTAATCTTACACTTATTAACCCCTAATCTGCCGCTCCCGACATCGCCGCAACCTACATTATATTATTAACCCCTAATTTGCCGCTTTGGACACTGCCCCCACCTACATTATACTTATGAACCCCTAATCTGCTGCCCCCAACATCGCCGACACCTTCATTTTATTTATTAACCCCTAATCTGTCGTCCCTAACCTTGCCGCCACCTACCTACATTTATTAACCCCTAATCTGCCGCCCCCAACGTCGCCGCCACTATAATAAAGTTATTAACCCCTAATCCTGTCTAACCCTAACCCCCCTAACTTAAATATAATTTAAATAAATCTAAATAAAATTACTACAATTACCTAAATAATCCCTATTTAAAACTAAATACTTACCTATAAAATAAACACTAAGCTAGCTACAATATAACTAATAGTTACATTATAGTTAGGTTAGGGTTTATTTTTATTTTACATGCAACTTTGTATTTATTTTAACTAGGTAGAATAGTTATTAAATAGTTATTAATTATTTAATAACTACCTAGTTAAAATAAAGACAAATTTACCTGTAAAATAAAACCTAACCTAAGTTACAATTACACCTAACACTACACTATAAATTAATATAAATTAATTATCTAAATTAAATACAATTAATTACAATTAAATAAAATGATCTAAAGTACGGAAAAAAAAAATTACAGAAGATAATAAAGAATTTACAAGATTTTTAAACTAATTACAACTACTCTAATCCCCCTAACAAAATAAAAAAGTCCCCCAAAATAAAAAAAAAGCCCTACCCTACACTAAATTACAAACAGCCCTTAAAAGGGCCTTTTGTGGGGCATTGCCCCAAAGTAATCAGCTCTTTTACCTGTAAAAAAAAGTACAAATACCCCCCAACATTAAAACCCACCACCCACACAACCAACACTACTCTAAAACCCAGAGCGGGTCCATCTTCAAGACATCCGACGCGGAGCATCCTCTTCATCCGACGGCCGACGACTAAATGAAGGTTCTTTTAAATGACGTCATCCAAGATGGTGTCCCTTTAATTCCGATTGGCTGATAGAATTCTATCAGCCAATAGGAATTAAGGTAGAAAAAATCCTATTGGCTGATGCAAACAGCCAATAGGATTGAACTTCAATCCCATTGGCTGATCCAATCAGCCAATAGGATTGAGCTGGCATTCTATTGGCTGTTCCAATCAGATTGCATCAGCCAATAGGATTTTTTCTACCTTAATTCTACCGCTAACGTAAGCAGCGCTGGTATTGAGGTGAGATGTGGAGCAAAATTTTGCTCTTCGCTCACTTTTTTTGTTGCTAACGCCGGGTTTGTAAAAACCCGTAATACCAGCACTGTCTGTAAGTGAGTGGTGAGCATAAACTGCTCGTTAGCACCGCACAGCCTCTAACGCAAAACTCGTAATCTAGGCAAATGTGTTTACAGCAAAAAATTGCAGCAGCACCACAGGTTATCTTAAGGAGAATTAGACATGTATATTTTGTATGAACATGACTAAGGGTTTGTAACCCGAAATGTTGTTCTTTTTATACCTGCTCCCACTTTGTGGAAAATAAACAAATTCTGTTGAAAATAACCTGTGATTCTGCTGCAATTTTGTGCTGTATTATTTTGTGGGATTTTTGCAGTAATCCCTTGACAGTGCACACTCTTTTATGGGTTTAGAGTGCTGGATATTGAACTGTTTGTATATATTTTTTTACAACGTGTTTACAGTGTACAATTTATCCTTTTACCCCTGCCCAACAATGACCAAAAAAAATTAAATGTTAAAGCTCAAAGAACAGGCAAAAATATTTGGAAAAAAAAAATAATAATATATATATATATATATATATATATATACACACACACATTGTGGTGTTTTGTCTTTTAACAAGGAAATTAATAATTTATATGTGTAAAAGTAACCTTCTGTAATAAAAATCCATCCTGGTAGCTAGTAAATAATATGAATGTCATTTGTATAAAGGCAGAAGGTTATACTGGGCATTTTTGCGCAATGGTTATAGTGCATACCTTTAAAAAAGAAAAGGAATTTGTTTACAAGTAAAACGTTCTAGGGAAATAGAGAATGGTACTAATAGAACAGAATATCCCTTTAATATATCTCCATTCCTGTATCTTCTGTTTTGAACTTCTACAATTACTCTCTAGTCTTAAGGTATCAAGTGTAGTCTGCATCTTATATACAATGTGTTCCAAACTGTTTCTTTTATTTTTTTTCTCTTCTGCCCTGGGAGCAATTTATTCATCAAACAAAATCTCAGTATAATATTTTACTACATGTCCTTGTTTAGAAGCACATTAAAAACACCATACATAGAACAGTGTGTCAGTATATTACTTACATTCTATTAGAGCAAGGGACAAGTAATGCATAGGTTACTGCATGTTCCAATGCTTAATAAATCTTTGGGTATTGTCCTGTTAGCCCATAAGCAGTAATACTGTAGTATGCAGTGCACAAACAATAATTTCTGGTGGGGTTTACTTTTTTTATGTAAAAATATTTTTCCTATCAAATATATACTATAAAAATACTTTTAATGTTGTATGTATTAACGCTAGTCATTTAACAATCCTGAGCAAAGAAATATAGCAAGGCTTGAGCTTTTAGGTGAGATAGAAAAGATGGTATACTATCTAGTTTGTTCACGCTGTCCATGGAGTGAATCAAATCAGATATTTCTGTGTGCCTCACTATTTAGTACATTGGTAATCTGTAATAAATCCCCTCCGGTAGCAGCAATGCAAATTTGAAGCCTAGAAACACTTTGCCAACATTCCATCCCAGAGGTGGTTGTGTGATTGGCTCTTATTTGTAATTGAAAAGAGTCTTTGTGCTCTATGAATGCAAGATTTTATTACAGACTGCTATACTTGCTCTGATACCTAAGAAGTTTAAAACGTATGTATGTCAGTGACGGGGAATTCTTTCAGTCATATAAGTAACCCATTTTCTGCAAAAGTCATCCAAAAACTGCTCTTATGTGTGTCATAAGCTCCACTGCTAAAGAATTTTGCCAATTGTTTAATGTTATAACCAGAAGGTAGTTCAACCCTGAGTATTTTAGGAGTTTTGGGAATATTGCCACATTCCCGTTCTTTCCTCTGCATAAAATAGTTTTGGTCTAGTTCACCCCTTGACTGCCAAAAATGGCTGAAGTTCATTCCATAGCAATGCTTTACAAATGACTTTAGCAGCCAATGGTTTAAAGTGAATTAACCACCCAAGTCCACGAGGGTTAATCTAGAAATATATTTAATACATTCCAACATATGGTATAGTTAGGGAGAATGATTTCAGCAGCTTCCAGGGAGCAATACTCAGGTGTTAAATGCATTGAATATGTGCATATTCTTGACAATAAGATGGTTTCTTAAATTTATTGTGCTTGCAGCAAATTGCTCTAAAATCTATGCATTACGTTTTGGCACACCTGGCATTAATGAAGTCTAGCACACCTTGCATTATGAAGTCTAGCACACCTTGCATTAATGAAGTCTAGCGCACCTTGCATTATGAAGTCTAGCACACCTTGCATTAATGAAGTCTAGCGCACCTGGCATTAATGAAATCTAGCGCACCTTGCATTAATGAAGTCTAGCACACCTTGCATTAATGAAGTCTAGCACACCTTGCATTAATGAAGTCTAGCACACCTTGCATTAATGAAGTCTAGCACACCTTGCATTAGTAAAGTCTAGCACACCTTGCATTAATGAAGTCTAGCACACCTTGCATTATGAAGTCTAGCACACCTTGCATTAATGAAATCTAGCACACCTTGCATTATGAAGTCTAGCACACCTTGCATTAATGAAGTCTAGCACACCTTGCATTAATGAAGTCTAGCACACCTTGCATTATGAAGTCTAGCACACCTTGCATTAATGAAGTCTAGCACACCTTGCATTAATGAAGTCTAGCACACCTTGCATTATGAAGTCTAGCACACCTTGCATTAATGAAATATAGCGCACCTTGCATTAATGAAGTCTAGCACACCTTGCATTAATGAAGTCTAGCACACCTTGCATTAATGAAGTCTAGCGCACCTTGCATTATGAAGTATAGCACACCTTGCATTAGTAAAGTCTAGCATACCTTGCATTAATGAAATCTAGCGCACCTTGCATTAATGAAGTCTAGCACACCTTGCATTAATGAAGTCTAGCACACCTTGCATTAATGAAGTCTAGCACACCTTGCATTAATGAAGTCTAGCACACCTTGCATTAGTAAAGTCTAGCACACCTTGCATTAATGAAGTCTAGCACACCTTGCATTATGAAGTCTAGCACACCTTGCATTAATGAAATCTAGCACACCTTGCATTATGAAGTCTAGCACACCTTGCATTAATGAAGTCTAGCACACCTTGCATTAATGAAGTCTAGCACACCTTGCATTATGAAGTCTAGCACACCTTGCATTAATGAAGTCTAGCACACCTTGCATTAATGAAGTCTAGCACACCTTGCATTATGAAGTCTAGCACACCTTGCATTAGTAAAGTCTAGCACACCTTGCATTAATGAAGTCTAGCACACCTTGCATTAGTAAAGTCTAGCACACCTTGCATTAATGAAGTCTAGCACACCTTGCATTATGAAGTCTAGCACACCTTGCATTAATGAAGTCTAGCACACCTTGCATTAGTAAAGTCTAGCACACCTTGCATTAATGAAGTCTAGCACACCTTGCATTAGTAAAGTCTAGCACACCTTGCATTAATGAAATCTAGCACACCTTGCATTATGAAGTCTAGCACACCTTGCATTAATGAAGTCTAGCACACCTTGCATTAATGAAGTCTAGCACACCTTGCATTAGTAAAGTCTAGCACACCTTGCATTAATGAAGTCTAGCACACCTTGCATTAGTAAAGTCTAGCACACCTTGCATTAATGAAGTCTAGCACACCTTGCATTAGTAAAGTCTAGAACACCTTGCATTAATTAAGTCTGGCGCACCTTGCATTAGTAAAGTCTAGAACACCTTGCATTAATGAAGTCTAGCACACCTTGCATTAGTAAAGTCTAGCACACCTTGCATTAATGAAATCTAGCACACCTTGCATTAGTAAAGTCTAGCACACCTTGCATTAATGAAATCTAGCACACCTTGCATTATGAAGTCTAGCACACCTTGCATTAATGAAGTCTAGCACACCTTGCATTAATGAAGTCTAGCACACCTTGCATTAGTAAAGTCTAGCACACCTTGCATTAATGAAGTCTAGCACACCTTGCATTAGTAAAGTCTAGCACACCTTGCATTAATGAAATCTAGCACACCTTGCATTATGAAGTCTAGCACACCTTGCATTAATGAAGTCTAGCACACCTTGCATTAATGAAGTCTAGCACACCTTGCATTAGTAAAGTCTAGCACACCTTGCATTAATGAAGTCTAGCACACCTTGCATTAGTAAAGTCTAGCACACCTTGCATTAATGAAGTCTAGCACACCTTGCATTAGTAAAGTCTAGCACACCTTGCATTAATGAAGTCTAGCACACCTTGCATTAATGAAGTCTAGCACACCTTGCATTAATGAAGTCTAGCACACCTTGCATTAATGAAGTCTAGCACACCTTGCATTAGTAAAGTCTAGCACACCTTGCATTAATGAAGTCTAGCACACCTTGCATTATGAAGTCTAGCACACCTTGCATTAATGAAATCTAGCACACCTTGCATTATGAAGTCTAGCACACCTTGCATTAATGAAGTCTAGCACACCTTGCATTAATGAAGTCTAGCACACCTTGCATTATGAAGTCTAGCACACCTTGCATTAATGAAGTCTAGCACACCTTGCATTAATGAAGTCTAGCACACCTTGCATTATGAAGTCTAGCACACCTTGCATTAATGAAATATAGCGCACCTTGCATTAATGAAGTCTAGCACACCTTGCATTAATGAAGTCTAGCACACCTTGCATTAATGAAGTCTAGCGCACCTTGCATTATGAAGTATAGCACACCTTGCATTAGTAAAGTCTAGCATACCTTGCATTAATGAAATCTAGCGCACCTTGCATTAATGAAGTCTAGCACACCTTGCATTAATGAAGTCTAGCACACCTTGCATTAATGAAGTCTAGCACACCTTGCATTAATGAAGTCTAGCACACCTTGCATTAGTAAAGTCTAGCACACCTTGCATTAATGAAGTCTAGCACACCTTGCATTATGAAGTCTAGCACACCTTGCATTAATGAAATCTAGCACACCTTGCATTATGAAGT